>NC_056737.1:1549329915-1549422415 GCF_019279795.1 Protopterus annectens | reverse complement strand
ACAGCAGGATGTTTTATTTGGTGTAAAAGCAGAAGAGGTTTTAAAGAAAATGGAGGATAAGGCAAAATCTATGCAGACGGTCAAGGATTTTTTACAGGTTCAACCCCTCATTTCAGCAGAAATTGGCCAACAAAGAATAGGTCCTTTCCAGCTTCTGACAGGCCACAGAGGGGCAAATACAGATGCCCAAGGGGCAGAGGTCAGTCACAAGGCCCTTACAAGCCTCAACAATGGGGTACCACAACCCAGAAAGGAGGAGAAGACAGGTCCCAAGCTACCAGAAGACAAACACAATGACTTAACCCTCAGACTGTCAAGCAAATCTCTCTTGGCAGCTCCCTTGGGAGGAAAATTAGCACTTTTTGCAGACAACTGGCACATCATCACAAAAGACAAATGGGTCCTAAATATTGTCTCACAAGGATACAGATTCCATTTTCACACTTTACCAAGGATAAAAGGAATGCCAAACCTGCCACCAAATCAATGGGCAGAGGCTCAAAAACAAATTACAGCTCTCATGGACATGAGAGCCATTCAACAGGTACCTACACAGGAGCAAGGACAAGGATTTTACTAAAGACTCTTTCTAGTCCCCAGAAAGGACAAAGCCTGGAGACCCATTCTGGACCTCTCAATTCTAAACACCTATCTGCAAGTACCCAAATTCAATATGCTAACACTACAGCAACTTCTTCCCATGCTGGGCAAGAAGGCTTGGCTAGTAACGTTGGATCTCAAGGAGGCATACCTGCATGTCCCTATCAGACAAAATTGCAGAAGATACCTCCGCTTTATTGCAGGTTCAACTCATTATCAATTCTCTGCACTGCCCTTTGGCTTATCTACTGCGCCCAGTGTCTTCACAAAATGCCTGGCACCAGTAATTGCATACTGCAGACAAAGAGGAATTCAAATATATCCGTACCTGGACAACTGCCTTATTCAAGCAGAAAGCAACGACATTCTTTTAAAGCATCTGGCATTTGTTAAACACCTATTAAGTTGCCTAGGGTACACAGTAAATGAAAAGAAATCAAAACTAGTGCCCTCACAAGACATAATATAATATTCCTGGGTGCCAGCTTAAATACAATGGCCCAGATGGCTTATCTCACGCCAGACAAGCAAAAACAACTGACTCAATACTTCAAAATGATGGCAACAAAGACCCAACTCCCTGCAAGAAAAATTCTGTAGGTCTTGGGATTCATGGCATCTTGCATACTATTAATACCATTTGCAAAACTGCATATGAGGAAATTGCAGTGGTACCTGAAAAGCGTATGGACTCAACACAACCACAGATCTGAGACAATGATACCACTCATTCCCTGTCTTCAACAGGAGTTTCTATGGTGGGCTCAGGCATGTCACCTCAACAAGGGTCAGCTTTTTATCTTACCCACAGCCAGGCAAACTATAACAACAGATGCATTGGATTATGCCTGGGGAGCACACATGGCAGGACAGTGCATTCAGGGCAAATGGTCTACAGATTAAAGAAATCTGCATATCAATCAAAAAGAAATGCTAGCTGTACAAAATGTCCTAACAGCTTTCAAGGACCTCCTACAACCAGGACAACTCCTAATAAAGACAGACACCACGGTAATGTGGTACATAAACAAGCAAGGGGGCACACACTCCTACCCCATATGCAGGCAAGCAATGACCTTGTGGAACACAGCACTGACCTACCAAGTTCAACTACAAGTACAATTCCTGCCAGGAAAGAAAAACACATTGGCAGACGAGCTAAGCAGAAACATCATGGATCCTCACAAGTGGCAACTAGATCCACAAGTATTTGCAATGATAACTCAAAAATGGGGGCGCCCAGACATGGATCTGTTTGCCAAGACCCAAAACTGCCAACTTCGGAAATTTTGCACAAGGACGTACCACCCACTAGCTTGGAAAGTGGACGCCCTCTCTTCTAGCAAAGGTGCTGCTGAAAGCCAGATTAGAGAAGCCACAAATAATACTTATTGTTCCAGACTGGCCACGCCAACACTGGTATCCAATACTAAGGAACATGGCTCAAGGCCCACCATGGATTTTGCCTCAAATTCCTCACCTGCTCACTCAGCAAAACAAACAGATTCTGCACAGCCAGCTCAAGACTTTAAATCTAGCTGCATGGCAAATTACCTAAGCAACCAGTCAACACTTCTCTCTAAAGCTGTTATGGATGTCATTCAGGAGGCCCAGCACCAGGAAAACCTATTCAGACAAATGGAAAAGATTTTGCGCCTGGAACTAGGCTAAAGGCCAAAATCCCCTTGTTCCAAATATTCCTCAGATTTTACAATATTTAACTGAGATGTTGTACACAGGACTTTCATTTTCATCTATTAAGATCCACGCCTCAGCGATTTCAGCTCACTACAACACGGATCCTCCTATATTTTCACATCCACTGCTAAGACAGTACCTCAAAGGGGCTAAGAACATAAGACCACCCCGGAGAGTACCAAAACCGACTTGGGATCTCAACTTTATCCTGGAAAAGCTTACACTGCCGCCCTTTGAACCAGCTTTTACAGCTGATTTACAGTTTCTATCATGGAAAACTGCCCTGCTGCTAGCAATAACTTCAGCACGAAGAGTCTCAGAGCTACAGGCCCTAATGGTAGTGGAGCCTTTCATCAAGTCAGAGTCGCTCTACAAACGAACCCTTCCTTTATGCGAAAGGTGGTATCCAGTGTGGCCCTAAACCAAACCATTCATTTGCCCACCTTTTTCCCAAACCCCCAGAACAAAGGAGAAAGGCTCCTGCAGTCTTTGGACATTCACAGGCAATTACGTTACTACTTGGATAAAACTAAGACTTTCAGAAAATCTGACCAGCTCTTTGTATCCTATGCTGCAGGCTCACAAGGAAAAGCCATCTCAAAACAGACAATTTCAAAATGGATAGGACATTGCATCCGTTTCTGCTACACACGTCATGGGAAACCTGTACCTGCTAGCATTAGGCCCCATTCCACCAGGGCTACAGCTACATCAGCAGCCTTTCTCAGAGGGGTACCAACCAAGGATATTTTGGAGGCTGCAACTTGGAGTTCAGTGCACACCTTCACCAAGCACTATCACCTACCTCTGTACTCTAAAACCAGAGCTGGCTTTGCCACTGCAGTTCTGCAGGGCCTACTAGCTTCTCCAAACCCTGTTTAGTTCCACCGCCCATCCTTAGCTTTGGGATTCAACCCAAGTGTGATGACTGCAGCAGTGTAACATGATGAACATAGTACAGTTTTGTACCTACCATAAATGTAGATGTTCGAGTGTTCACACTGCTGCAGTCCAGGTTACCCTCCCTCCATCCCCTCTGACCTAGCTGAACTTTTCTATACCTTTCTATCTTGAACAACCTTTGTGGTGTATTTGTTTGTAACTAAAGGTATTCCTTTTATTTCCTTTACATGTTTAATTAGCAATATGTATTGCCTACCTACTTGGGGGCACCTGACATCTGGGGCAAGAAAAACTAAAGAAAATGGCATCGGATGCTTCTTATATACCCCTGGCGCACTGACGTCAGGGAAGACGCGACAGCAACCGACGCTGGACCAAGACTTTGGAACTCTGGCCGACTGCAGGACCGCCTGACGGCAGGATAACCCAAGTGTGATGACTGCAGCAGTGTGAACACTCGAACATCTACATTTATGGTAGGTACAAAATGGTACTTTTTAGTGGTCGTGTGTTTTCAGCTTTGAAATGGTGATCCCTTGTTGCAATGCCAGTTATAAAGTTCATGAAGGCACTAATAATTTAGATGTTGAAAAACTTAAAAAATGTAGTGTATTGTCTTCATTTGACGGTCTTGGAGCTTTTTCCTGGTAGTGGGATATCTGTTATTTATAACCTTACACAGGGCAGTAGCTCACTGAGGTCACCTGGTCTGCCTGTCAAGTAGATTTCACAGTCCCATTCTGAACAGAAAGAAGACAGTGGGCAAAAATTGCAAGAAAGATCTTAACTCACAACAGAAACATGACGGTGGATGGAGAGTACACCTAAGATTTTAAATGCATCTCCTTGCTACCAACTACTATGGTCTCATTTGGCAGGATGTATCAGAAGTGGGTCTAGCATCCACTGCAGTCTGTTATTTCATTTAATATGGTGCAAATGCCACTTTATTAGTTTACTTCCCTATTAGATCTAATTACCATTAATAACCCTTCCTTGGTCTTCCAAGTTACATTTCATTCATAGTCTTTTGTGGTCACTGTCCCATCAACTTCATAGTATTCTCAGCTGATAAAATCCACCCAAAATTATTTTTTTTCCAGATCTAAGACAAAAGACAACATCACCGTACTAAAGTCCAGGCTATGCTACTTACCAACTTATTACATCTTCAAAAGACCTGATTTGTTGTCATCTCAATGCTCTACAAGTCCCACACAAGCCAGTGGTTAATTTATGAACTTAAAACATCACTAAGACTAAGGAATAAGGTGTGGCACACTTGGAAATCCAGTCCCCACTTATTCCAGCAAGAAGCATTTTCCAATCTAACTAAACCAGCTGTTTGGCTATATGAAGGTAAATCAATAATATAACTTCAAAATGCCCTAAAATACAGTCATGAAATGTTCTGGAAAGAAGTTTTACTGGCCATAAATTACTAATCTCACTGCAATCTATACACTCCCACCTGTCTGCTATAGATTTTCTCCATCACTTCTACAGTGACCTTTCCTATCCCAGTTAATACAATATGCCACCCTCTTTCTGACATGTATGCTCCATCCCAATATTTATTTATTTATTTTGTTAACCGGGTAGTGTCCGACTGGACCAGAGGCCCGTTTTCAGCGGAGACCCTGGGAGAAAAGCTCCACATTGTCCAATACAGATATAATACAGAATAATATAATACAGAGTAATAAAGATACATTTATGAGTGGGTTATATACAGAAATAACTTGAGATTTATATACATAAGAAAAAAAAATCAAAATTAATTTCAACAGTAATGATAGAGAAATGCCAATTGAGCAGTGAAAAATAAGAGAACTTGGCAAGTGTGTGTCAATTATCATATGAAGTAACAGTAATGAGTGCTGTAAGCTGGAAACGTGTCTGTAGCTAGGATGTCTTGCATTCTGCTGATACTAGATATGGAGTGTACATGGCAGACTCCAGAAGAGAGGTTGAATAAGAATTTCAGGTAGGGGTGTGAGGGTAAGGGGTTGCAGAGAATAATAGGTTGTATGAAATAGGTAAACCTGAAGGGGTTGGTATAGGGTATAGGAGAGAGATCAGCCAGTGATTAGCATGGTGCTCCTTTGGGAGGACCTTGAACTGATGGTGGTTAGGGTTTCTAGTTATGGTATTGGGAAGAGTGTTCCAGAGTCTGAATATTTTGTACGAATAAAGGGAGTCGCCATGTAAGTTGTGGGAGTTGGAAACCGTTAGCAGGGGTTTGTTAGACCTCTCCCTCTAGTTCACTTCAAACACAACACAGCCAAGGTCATTACTCCTCTTCAAGAGTTTGTTCACACGGACAGTCCTCCTTGTATAGATAACCTATAACATTGGTTTATATTCCACTATTTTGACTCCATCATGACACCTCAATCCCATATTTGCAATCTCTGCTTATCAAATAATATAATGGCAGATGTCTGAAAAACTGCCGATGTCAAACCTTTGCCCAAACAAGCAACGCTAGCCTCAGTACTTCCACACTTCACACCTTATGAAGAATTCTAGAAAAGATTTATTCTCAGCTCTCAAAATACATTGAACAATATCACTTACTTGCACACAAACATGTGTTCTGGTCTTGGCCATAGTGCAGCTTTTTAACCCTTTGGATTCATATTGATGACATTTTAAGATATGCTTACAGGAGGAGTTTTCATTGATTTTATGAAAACGTTTGACCTAGTTAATCAATCTCTCTTGTTTTGATACCTAATTGAAATTGGTATCAGCACTGATGCAATCCTTTGTTCCAAAATTTTGTCAGTAGTCATCACTTCACCATATTTCCACTTTCTGTTGTACACCCCAATAACTAGTACTGTTCCACAGTGTTCCATTCTGGTCCCCCTCTTACTCTGTATTTACTTTAAACTTCCATTTGATCTCAGTCATCTATCACTCTTTGCTGTATGCTGACAACATGGTCATCTTCTGCACTAATCATTCCCTACCTTCACTACACCTGCTCCTCCCAAAAGACTTTCATTCCCTTGTCCACTGGGTCAACAAGCACTTAATACTTAAGTCAGACAAAAAGAAAAAGTATGTTATTTGGTAGTGGAGAGAAACATAGTAAAACCCATCTTTCCCTGGTAATACTTGGTCACCTTAATATCCCATTAGAATGTCATTGATTTCAAGTACCTTGGAATATAACTAGACTGAACTGTCAACTTCCAACTGCATTTGGACAGTATATTTAAAAAAATCAATTCATTCTTTTTCCAGGCCAACAAAATCTTCCCTTTTCTTTTGCACTGTACCAGGTCAGCCGTAGGCAAAGGTATATTGCTTGCACAGTTGGAGTATGTGCTCCTTTTTAATAGTTGCAACATACAATAAGAATATCTCGAGTATCCAACCGCTCACAAAACAAAATCTGCCATATTTATCACCCTGCCTCATGTCTTTGGAAAATAAATGGCTTCAGTCAAGTAAAGAGCTAACCGACTGGATGGTGCACAATTGTACAAACTCCGTAATGAGCAAATGCTTTTCACCTTACCCTCTAAACTTATTAGAGAAATCCCATTCTACAACCACAGAAGCACCACCCACTCAAGCCCACTGCTACAAGCCCCACAATCCAAACTGCACACCACAGACCACCTAAACTGTGGGAATCTCCTCCGTCATGTCAAAATCTCTACTCTGTATCTGAATTTTCATGCTGTACTAAAGCATCTAACTAAATGTAATTGCATTCCTTCTGGTTATATAAACCCAATCTTATGTTACCATCTCCAACTCCTCACTTAAAACTCATCTTTGATCCTTCCTGTACTGCTCCAGCCATAAATCATTCTAACTCATTTATAGTATGTGTTACTTATGTTGAATACTGGATACAGAGTTCCCTTCGTGTGTCCCTGTATACATTTCAGTTGCTTTACATATTACTTTTTCATTTCTGCAATCACATTACCTTGTATTCATCCCTTAATTCTTCTTGGACTTCTTCCATACATATGTTTGTTTTCCTTTATGTTACTGCATATAATGCAGTGTATATGCAAATGTTTTTAAATTTATTGGCTCCCTATCATTCCATACTGTCACACATTGTACGTTATAAATTTTTTCATGTTGCTTTATATAGTGTTTATATTGCTTGAAGTTGTATTCTCACTCTGTAAATGTATGCTTGTAAAATTACGCAAAGGAGAGACATTGGAGTGTTTAAGTACCATTTTTTGTTTTTTCTTGTTGCTTATTGCTATTTCCGCCTAAATGCTCATTTTCTGGTGTTTATTGCTTCTCAGAACACTCATTTTACACTTGTTGTGTCTTTCGGCTTTTCCTGGTTAGGGGTCGCCACAGCGGAACTCCGGTCCGCTAATGATTGGCAGTTGATTTTTACGTACCGAGTTGCCAGCTCTGACGCACAACCTTCAACGAAGTTACGCCCATTCACGCATGTCTCCACGCAGAAGACGTGCTAGCTGAGAATCGAACCGGACAGCATCTTACTGTGAGACGACAATGCTACCGCAGCACCACCAACGCTCATTTTACACTGAAATTGCATTTATTTGTGCCTGTGCTCCAGTTTCAGATACCTGCTGATACCTGGACTTTGTTTAAGCTTCTGTGTTTGGCCATACCTTACTTGGGCAAAAAGGAAGTGTCTTTGTTCACCAGTGAGAGTGGGGAGCTCTGAACAGCCTACCTGCCCTTGGAGGAGTAGTTTCTGCCCCAAAACTGTAGTTTTATTGGCCATTTTGGGCTAATTTCTATCTCTTTAATCTTTCTGATATAAAAACCACATTTGCGTGCCGGGCAGCGCCAGTTAGCTAGGGTTAAACTATTCCTGACTCCACGAAGTCTACTCTTCAGTTTTTCCCTTGGAACTAGACAAACCTTCAACTTTAGCACTCAAACCATTAATTTTACAGCCCAGCACTTGCTTAAAACCCATAACAAGCACTAAATACCCCTAGCACTAGCCCCCCTAATACTGTCCAGAAGGACAAGGCTCCCTATTCATCCCCACCAGTCAATCAGAAAAGCAGCTCACTCTACCTATTCAGGCATGTCCAAAGGGCAGTTTCCAGTGTACTCTCCAGTCCAACTGGTGAATCTGGGCATTTTGAGGCAGTGTTACAACTGCCTCATGTACACAGACAACCCTCTCCTCCTACCACCAAACACTAATATATGCGAGAGATGCAATTGTATAGCCAGACTGGAGGCAAAACTCTCTTAACCCCAGACTGTAACTGACTGTCAAGAGGAGAAGGGTAATACTTGCAACGTACCACCAGTCTCACATAGAACTACCAAACCAACACAGGCAAATAACACACATAAATACACGAAAACATACTCGGAGGCCCTAAATAAAAATCTGCAAAAGCAACAGAGACCTACAAAGCAGACATCCACGCAACCTCCACAACCCATCACCAACCATGAAACACATACTTCACATAATCAGTGTGCCATATAATCACAGCCCTTAAGGCAAAATAACATACCCAACACACTAGTGATAGGCGACTCTATAGTCAGGCACACTGATGTCCCACTAGTTAGGCTGGACATGGAGAAGGTTACAGTTAGCAGCCTGCCAGGTGCCAAGATCCGCCACATAACACAAGCACTCAGGTCACTCCAGAACAAGTACAAATACGACTTTGTCATTGTACATGTTGGTGTGAATGACCTGAGACGTGCCTCCCTGGACTACATGAAGAGAAACAAGGAAGAGCTCTCTGATCATGTAGCCCAGGCAGGTATGTCCCTGACCCTGAGTAGCATCCTGCCCTCACCAAGAATGATGCCATAGTATAAAGAAAAAATCATCAACTTCAACAATTGGCTAAGTTTCTGGTGTCATTCAATGGGGATTCAATATCTGTCTGCCTGAGATGACATGATCGACAAGCCACGTTGCTTCACAAGAGATGGCTTGCACCTGTCACCCTTAGGCTTTCGAATACTGGCAAATGCTCTTGCCGCCCCCATAGTGCCTTTTTTAGGCAAGGCTCAAAAGACAAACCCACCACCGTAAGTAGCACAAGTAACCAAAAAATGAGGGTAATGCTACTCAACACCAGAAGTCTAAACCTCAAAATGCACGCACTGGAGGCACTCCTCAGTATGGAGAACATCGATATCTGTGCAGTAATAGAAACCTGGTTTAAGGCTTCAGAAAGCACCCCAGCACTACCAGGCTGCAACTCCTACCATACCTTTCGGCCACAGAACCCGGACCGAAACACAAAAGGCGGGGGTGTATCCTTATTCATCAAGGATACCCATACCTCCAGGTTAGTGGCACAGCACGATGCATCAGAGATAATCCAAGTGCAACTAACAATGGGCAAAACTGCAATCCAAATATTAGCTTGCTACAGATCACCCACTATGACCCAGGACCTACCATTCTTCATTTCTGGAGACACTGGGAAATATGAAGGTCTTACCAAACACCCTAATACTGGGTGATTTCAACTACCCAAATATTAACTGGGAGAACTACTCAAGTACTAACTCCCTTGCCCAACGCTTGCTAGAATTTATAAACTCGAATGCCTTGGATCAACTGGTCAACACCCCCACCAGAGGTGACAACATATTGGACCTGGTCATTACTAACATGGGCGACCGGTGTTCCACACCTGACGTCAACCCCTCACTGGTTAGATCAGACCATAGACTAATCACTCTGGATATTCACATTCCGCCCCTAACCCCAATCAAGGAAACCACTGTGAAAAACTTTTCAAAAGCAAACTTCACATTGCTTAAGACTGAGGTGGAAAGGTTCACAGCCCCCCATGCCAATGGACATTGCTGTTTAAGCTGCTGAAACCTATACAAAGGCACTTTATGATCATCTGCAGGAATGCATGGATCATGCTATCCCAAGTAAAACCAAGACTCACTCCTCCAAGAAAAGGAAACCAGTCTGGTGGACCCCTGCCATAAACAGGCTCTACAATAGAAGGAGGAAACTAGTACAGATAAGAGCAAAATCCCTAGAAGGAAAGACATCCCTGTTCAGTATCAGCAAGAAACTACGATCCCTCATTAAATCATCCAAGGCTAGCTTCGAAAGAAAAATTGCCAAGGACTCCAAAGATAACCACAAAGCGTTCTTTAGCTATGTCAAGAACCTAAGTGGAAACTCTCAGATTTGCTCTGAGTTGGTGCAGAATGACACAAAATACACTGAACCGGCTGATATTGCCAACATTGTGGCAGACAGGTTCAGTGCAAACTTCACACTCCTCTTAACCCCTAAAGGGCCCATAACCATACCAGAAGAAATGTAAGGCCCTGACAATCATCAACACACAGGTTAAAACAGCCCTATCCAAAGCCAAAAACACAGCCTCAATGGGACCGGACGGTGTCCTAGGCTGTGTCTTACAAGAGCTCCAAAATGAACTAACCCCTCACCTAAACACACTGTTCAAACTCAGTCTCTCTACAGGCTACGTACCCACAGAGTGGCGCACAGCAACAGTTATCACACTCCACAAAGGTGGCGCCACAACAGACCCCGGGAACTATCGCCCTATAAGCCTGACTAGCCTGGTCTGCAAGGCTATGGAGCGCATCACCATGGAACTCCTTAACAGAGACATTGGGAACCTCCAAATTTTGGACCCTACCCAGTTTGTCTTTAAGGGCAGATCATGCCTCCTAAACCTGGTGGACTTCTTTGAGACAGTTACCAAGTCATTAGATGAGGGTAAGGAGGTCCACACAGCCTACCTAGACCTCGTTAAGGCTTTCGACACCATTCCCCATTCTGGTATTATAGACAAACTCACCAACCTGAACATTAACCCCTATGTCACGAGATGGGTTGCAAATTGGCTCACTGAGAACCCACATGGTGAAAGTTGCAGACTCTAGGTTCGACTCTAAACTGGTTATAAGTGGCGTCCCCCAGGGCTCAGTCCTAGGACCCCTCCTGTTCGGTGTATACTTCTCAGAGGTACAGGCAAGCACAGGCAGACTTTGACTGACCAAGTTCGCAGACGACTGCAAACTAGGGGCCATTATTGATTCTCCGGCTGATACAGACACTCTCCAGAAGGGTCTCACTGAGACTGATACCTGGTGTCAAAATCATGGCCTCAAGCTGAATGCCAGAAAGTGCATAGTCATCCCCTTTGGAAAAAACAAAGTACCAGAGAACTACCACATAGGTGGTAGTCCCCTAAATACAGAAAAAGTAATAAGGGATCTGGGGACCCAAGTAGATAGCAATCTCTCCTTTGATAACCATATTGCCAAGGTGGTTAGAAAATCCTTCTACGTGGCCCACCTAATCTCAAAAGGGTTCGCATCCAGAAAAAAGGAGGTTATTATGCCTCTCTACTCATCACTTATTAGACCCATTATAGAATACAATGCCCCATTTGGGATGTACCTTACAAGACACCTGCAACAGCTGGAAAGACCACAAAAGTACCTCACCAAGAGGATTACTGGCCTCAGACGGATGACCTGTGCAGCCCGACTAAAAAAAACTCCAGCTGTACTCTGTTGCATACCACTTACTCAGAGGTGATCTCTGCTTGACCTACAAGGCCATGTCCAACCCAGAATTGATGGATATATTCCACGTAAAAAAAAAAAAAAAAAAACAAATCCCTGAGAGCCATACGCTCTAGGGATATAAACCTTACCACAACGATAAATAGGACGTGCTGGAGGAATAGATTCCTGACCCAGAGACTCCCCATGCTTTGGAACAAGATTCCAATATACATCAAGCAGAGCCTCTCACTAACACTCTTCAAGAGAAACCTTGACGGGTGGATGGGAAACAGAACATTTACCCCGGGGATCACTGCAGTGGCTCTGCTGGACAGAGGCACAGGGAACTAATGGCTCTGCTGGTCAGAGGCACAGGGAACTAATATAAGGGGGTGGCAAAAGCCAACACACTCTGGCTAGGCTTATAAATGCCCTTGGGGAGATAGCCTAGTACTTACCTATGAACCTACCTATGTTTTTCTGTTTTACTCTTTTCTGGGCTGAGATTGAAATTGGTTGTTTTTGGCAAGTTAAATTCAAATAAATAAGTAAACTTGAAAGTGGGAAGAACTTTAAGAGCATAATTAGGACTACTCTTATGAAGAGATTAGCTGGAATGTATTGTACAAGATTTGATTTAAGTAAGGGGACAGTAATCAGTTTTCGCTTACAGGATACCCATTTGTTTTACAGGACCATTCAGGGAGCAGAAATGTGAATTGTGTGGAAATAATAAAATTCAGTTCTCCTTTTCTGTCTTTACTTAAGATGTGTTATCCCCCCCCCCCCCCCCGAGTCAGTAGTGTTGTGGTGAATTGTGTCAAATACTTCATTTTCAGGTAATTCTTGGGTTGCTGCTTAAGAAGGAAACAAATATAGCAGTTTTTTTTCCCTTACCTGAAAAGACTTACTGAAATGGGAGTATTTTGAAAAAAAAATGTGACCTTTTTTTATGTATCCACATTCTCATGTTTCACCTGTTGTTTTGAGTACTTCTGATTGGTTATTTCAGCTTTTTTAACTTAGATCTTCATAAAGTATTGTGTATGTTTCTGTTATGTGTAATAAACATATATATATATATATATATATATATATATATATATATATATATATATTTTGACACGTGTATGTATGTGCACACATGGGTATGCGTCTATATATGTATGCATATTTATACATAAGAGATATACACACAATACTTTAATAAGGTATACCTGTGTGTCATATATATCTGGGATCCGTACGGATCACCGAATGGCAACATCACTGAAACAGATTCGGCCGGGCATACTTGCGCGAAAGTGCTTTTCACCGAAGAAAAACTTTCGCATAAGTGTGCCTGTTGCGGAGATCGCACTACAGTGGGGATAAGGGAAAATTTCCTTTTCCCCAATGTAGTGCGACCTCAGAGTGAGACTATTTAAGTAAGGGGGGTGTGGGGGCACAGAGATGGTTGCCCCCCTGCAAAAACATAAATGTAATTTTTTTTTTTTGTAAACACTCTTTAACAGAAGTGCTTTTTCGGTGAAAACGCTTTCGTTAAATGTGGATTCGGACACACACACACACACACACACACACACACACACACACACACACACACATACATACATAAATATGTGCACACGCACGGTCTAAGAGTGTAGTTTCTAAGCCTGTCTACCTGTTAAGGGTATAGGCATCTTGGGAATTACAACATTGCTTAACATATGCTTGATAGCCAACAGAAGACAGTAAGTCTGACTATTTTACCCTTTTAGTCGATTTAGTTTTATATCTCTCTTCAATTCCTACCATCTCTCTCACCCTATTTCCATATGTTCCCTGTCCTGTTAAGTGCCTCTAGATTCATTATCCACTACCGATTTAGCTAGACCATTATATGGGTCATAACTTCTCTGTGAAGAAGTACCTTTGGTGGTCCTACTTTTTCTTTCCTTCTATCCTTGGCATTAAGCATCTCCCATTCACATCTCCCTTACATGATCTTGTGTACCCATGTGATGTGACCACCTCTCTCTTTTGGCCTGTCATGAGAAGAACTGCAGCTCCTCTGCTCCTTGAGTATATCCTGTATGTGTCATTCCATACCTTTTCTAGTGGCTGTCCTTTGGATGTCTACAATTAACTGGTTATTTTCTTTGAAAGGCCTCCAGAACTGCTCACAGTAATCTGGATGCTTTTATTTAGGGCCCAGTATCTCTCTGCTTCTAGAATTTGTCCCCTGAGGAAACATCCCAGCATATTGTTTGCTGCTGTCACTGCCCTTTGTCTGCTACTGGTGGGCCTATGACTCAGTCTAGTTATGAGTGACACTGTCAGATCATTTTTGCTCTTTTTTGTCATCAGTTCCATCACCCCCCCCCCCAACCCAGCTGATGCTCTGCACCAGATTTGTTGTTGCTCAAGTGCAATACTTAGCATTTTTGTGGACTGAACCTCAACTGCCATATTTCTGCCCACTTGGTCCACTTTGCCAAATCCCTACTTACACTTCTCCCTCCTTTCAGAAATGTTGCAGTTACAAATCTGTAATCACCCAAGGGACTGATCCGGTTATGCTTTCCCTCATATATGACTGAAACACATATTGATGAGTACTGGATCCAGGACAGACCTTTCCAGAAGTCCAGTAATCATTTTTTTTATTTCCAGTTTTGTCCCTTTCATAACCGCCTATGTCTTACCACTCAACCATGCAGCAGTTTTAGGCCTCTCTCCAGCTGTTCCTGTTTTCCTTGCATCTACTTCTGCTTGACCAAGACAAGGGTCTTGCTAATGTGTAGGTAGAAAACATCTCATGATACTTCCATGTTAATCCTCTTGTAAGCTAACCTCACAACTGAATCATGTAAGACTGATCTCTTTGTGTGGCCTTGAATCCATCAGGGATGACAACCAGCTGATTTGTTAGGATTCTCTCCATGATTTCCCCTTTCAGTGCTGTTTGGCTAATAGGCCTTTACTTCCTTAAATTTATCATCTCTATCCTTTTATGTGTGTAGTATACTTGCTGTGTTATACTCCTAATGTAATTCTACACTGCTCTGTGATCTGTTGTGTATCTTTGCCAGGGTTTCTACTAGCAAATTGGCAGGATTCCTGAGGATTCTGATAGGCAGCTCATCTGATCCTTATACTTTATCCTCCCCGTGGGCAGTCATTTCCATCTCCTCCTCTGTCCTGACATCTCTTCAATTCTTGCTGCATTCTAGGCTCCCTTCTTGCATGACAGCATTCTATCATAAAAAATGAAAGAAATATGCATGCATTATAACCTTGATTTTTCCCAGTTTTCCATGATCTCTCTCCCATCTTTGCCAAGACTCGTCAGGCCTTTTTCCTTCTTCCTGACATTTTGTGCTAACTTCATTTTAACTATAGCATTTCTGCCTTCACCAACTTTGTCGCGCTTTTGATTATCTCCTTAAACTGAACCTGCTTTGCCTCCTCACTCCTCCCTTCTGCATTTTTTGCTGTTCTCGCTAGTGCCACATTCTTGTATAGTTACATCGACCTTCTGCTTTTTTGTATGTTTTGCTTCTTCCTCAAACCCTGGCCTGTAGCCGTGTGCACTTTGTCTCTGACCATTCCTCATGGCCTGTCTGCTTTCTTTGTGTATTTCTTGCCCCTAAAACTTCACACCATTATTGTTGGCATTGTATTCTCAGAGTTCTCTGTACAGTGGCAAGGTCACTTATGGCTAATGATATAAACATTCAGACTGTTTTGCCTTGGTTATAACCACATGCAGAAGTCTGTTTTGTGTTGCACTTGTTTACCATTTGGCTGAACCCTTCATGGTTCAAATTACAACCATCTCCCACTTCTCTATCCAGGACTAAAGAATCTTTGTCTTCTGTTAGCAGATTCAGAACCCCATGAGCATAGCCCTTTTCCTTCTACCTCATCTTTTTATTCTATCCTTCAGACACAACAATGGAAAAGGATGAGAGACTGACCAGTAACAAAAACATGTTTCCAGTTATCTGTTTCTTCCTCATCGCTCTTCCAACATTTGCTGTCTACCTGTGGAAAAATTCTTTGGTCTGTTCGGGGTGTAAAAATTTTTATGCAAACACTTTCAAGCAAAAATTCTTAACCTTCTAGACTGTTGCATGCATGGGAACCATACATATGTACTTTTTGTTTCATCATAAATTTCTTTTCCAGTCTTAATTCCCAGTATTTTCTAACATCCTGTAGTTAGTTCGTTATCGCACAATATTTTATATGCACTAAATATCCACACTTTTAACTTCAGCTTCTGTTCTACGTCTGACCAAATGTCTACCAAAGTAGGTTTTTCACCTGGGACTCCTCTGTCCCTTTCTGTTTGTTTGTATTATGATATCTGTCCCTGCTAGGGAAGGCAGTCTTTAACCTGCAGTCCAGAATTCTTCTTGGTCTCATCCCACTCTGTTACCTTTCCCTCTCTAGTATTTGCTCCAAATACCTTGGTTTGTTTGCAGTTTTTCTCCAGTAAATTCCAGCCCTCTCTTGCCTATTTTCTGTACCCCTACTTGTAATCACTGCTATTGGCAAAATCGCCTTTCTCCATTTCCATGTTGGCTTAGTTCTTGGAATACATTTTGCAACTTTATGAATATAATAATCTGTTTGGTGGTTATTATTCTCCTTAAGGATCTGCATCCAAAGTCCTACTCTGTCCCTATTTCTTGAACTTCCTGTTTCATCACCATCCCTTTTCAATTTGAATTATAACATTCTGCTTGTGTTATGTATATGAGACAACTGTGTTGCTCTAAAATATCCCTTAAAATCAGGTAATACTAAACCACCCTGTTCTATTTGGAGCTTCAGCTTATCTTTTTATTTATTTTTATTTTACATTTGTTGACCGGGAAAGTCCAACTGGATATATGTCCATTTTCAGCGGAGGCCCGGGGAGAAAAGCTCCAAAATACAATAAAGACATTTTGTAAACATTGTTGTTGTGTCTTTTGGCTTTTCCCTGTTAGGGGTCACCACAGCAGAACTCCGATCCGCTAATGATTGGTAGTTGGTTTTTATGTGCCGAGTTACCAGCCCTGATGAACAACCTTCAACGAAGGTGCACCCATTCACGAATGTCTCCACGCAGAAGATGCTCTAGCTGAGAATCAAACCGGACAGCGTCTTACTGTGAGGCAACAACGCTACCGCAGCACCACCACCGCGGGTTATTTTGTAAGCATAATTAAAAAGGATTTTTGACTATTAAGACTCGACTTAAACTTTAAACATACTTAATATACATATTCTTTACAAGTACAGTAATAGAGAATAACATAACACAGAGAGTTATTACATGGGCTAAGAAAAATTCTTTAGGAATAGTTAAAAAAGGGAAATAAACAAAGCAAGAGGAATCCAGTACTATAGACTTACAAATGAGAAGCAGAAAGGAGACGGTATCAGTCAGGATTTGAGCATGGACATAGCCATTGTGATTTTAGGAAGATTTTAAGTTGTTTTTTGAAAAGAGGAGTGGATGTCAGGGATGTTGGTTCTCTTTGGAAGCTTGTCCAAGGGTTACCAATCGAGTTAGTAAATAGGCAGTCCCCAGATTTGTTATTGGATTTTAGGGTAGAGACAATTACTCTGTTGGCAGATCTTAAGGTTAAAAGATTTTGATAGGGGTTAATAAAGTTTCTAAGTATGGGAGTATTTGAGGGATGATGCAGGATCTTGTGAATGATTGAGTTGCTGAAAAAAAAAAACTGGCTTTGCAGTTCTAACCATCCGAGATGTTTGAGATTTTTGCAGTGGTGGGTATGAAATGGGGCATCAGTGGCAAATCTGGCTATGTTATAAGATGTTGCCAACTTATTTATATTGTTTTTGGAGAGGTTTGTATAAACTGGTGAGGCATAGAGGAGGGTAGGTATTAGGTGAGTTTGGGCAATAGTAGTCTTGGTTGAAGGAGTAAGAAAGGGTTTAATTCTGTACAGGGAACTAAGTTTTCTATTAACTGATTTGATAGTTAGATTGATATGAGTGTCAAAATTAAGACTGATCAATTGTTACCCTTAAATGGTGGTTATGTCAAGAACTATTAATGTACCATTTTTACAGATGCCTGTGAAGTTTATGGTGGGGGATTTTTGAGTGGGAGTGAACAATAGTAATTTAGTTTTTTTAGGGTTAAGGAGGAGACAGCGTTGATGGACGTTGATGGAACCAGTTTTCTACTAAGGTAAATATATTTTGGGTTGTGGCTTGAAGTTGGGAAGGCGAGGAGGTGGCACAGATTAAGGTTGAGTGATCAGCATATTGTATACAGGTGGTTTGAGGAAGGGAGGTTGACAGATCATTAATGAATATAGTAAAGAGGAGCGGCCCCAAAATTTATCCTTGTGGGACTCAGAGTAATAGTGAGTAGAGAGGACAGTTCATTGTCCCAGAGGACTGCTTGCTGTCTCTTTTCTAAGTAAGAAATTAACCATTTGACTGTTTGTGTATCTAATGAGAGAGCTTTAAGTGCATCTATCAATAGTTCATGATTCACCATGTCAAATGCTTTGGAGAGGTCAGTAAACATGGCAGAGGATAGGAGATTGTTATTTCGATTTTTGTTTATCCAGTCTTTAAAGGATAGGAGAGCTGCGGTGGAGCTATGATATGATCTAAAACCATGTTGGCAGTCTGTTAGAAGGTGATTTTGGAGGAGATGAGTAAGAAGTTGACAATGAAGACATCTCTCTCCATAATTTTTGCTATAGGTGAGAGCAGGGCTATTGGGCAAAAGTTTGAAAGTTCACTTGAGTTACCTCCCTTGTGGAGAAGGATAATATGTGAAACTTTCCAGATGTTACGGATGGAACATTCTGCTCTGTTAATTAAGATAGAAATGGGGAAGGCAAGTACTCCAGCTGCTAATTTCAGATATTCAGCTGGACGGAGATCAGCCGATGGGGGGTGCGCAAGGTTTGAGTTTCAGAAGTAGGTTGTTTATGAGAGATGTGGGAATGGGTTGTAGTTGAAATAGGGGTAATGAAGTAGTCGACACAGGTGAGTGTTTAGATTTTTTGAATTTCGGGTGGTTCTAAAGTTTACTTGATTGGGTATTGAGGTTTTTAGCTTTGTCGTAAAGGTAAGAGAGTGGTCACTGATATCAGGAAGTATGCTTGTTTTATAAAATTGTGGGTTACTGTTAACTAGTATCCAATCTAAAGTGGTTTGTTTATTGCTAGATTTGTGAGTTCTTGTGGGGTGGGTGATGGTTTGATAAAAGCCATGAAGGTTTATGTGGGTAGTAGGATTATTGGCAGTGCAACTTTTCCAGTCAATGTTGAGATCACCAAGTATGGTTTCTTGGGGGAAATTTGAGGAGAGTCAACAGAGGATGTTTTCAACGGTATTAATGTTATTACTTGGGGGGGGATGTAGGAACAGATAATATAGATGGATTTATTAGCATTAGTTAAAAGCTTGGCCATTAGGATTTCTGCATTGTAAGGAGAAGGATGTGTAATATCTAGGGCAGAGAGTTGCAGCTCAGATTTATATAATATTGCAACCCCACCTCCTTTTTTGTTAGGGTGGTCTAATCTAATTGTTATAGCCTCGGGGGATATCATTGTCTTTAGTGGTTGGTTTGAGTCAGGTTTCAGTTAGAATAGCATAGGATATCAAAAGAGTGTAAGTCTAACAGGGCATGTAGGTAGCTAATTTTATTATTTAAACTACGGATGTTTAGGTGGGCTATGCAGAGAGAGTTTTTGCTAGGAGAGGGGGTGCAGGAGGTGTCTGGATGGGGGGATTGAGAATAAGGGATATTAGAATTTGGGCCTGGGTTTGGATGAATGTCGCCATGTAGTAGTAGGTACTGTTGTGGCATAAGAGACAGTTTCAGTAGTTTACCTAGAATAGGGATAGATGTTCTTCATGTTTCACTGTTGCAGTCATTACATTTGGGTAATCTGCTGGCAGGTTGCCCTCAGTCGGCCTGAATTCCAAAGTCATGGGTCCTGCGTCTGTTGCTGTCTCCTCTTCCATGACGTCAGGGGTATAAAACAAGCAACCAACGCCATTTTCTTTAGTCTTTCTTGCCGTGTGGTACCTGTAGCAGAAGCATTTCGCAAGTGCCGGTTGGCCGACTCCTGAAATATTCGAGTTTGAGTTTCAGAACCGAAGTCTTCACTTAAGCTAAGTACCCCTTTGGGGAAACTTTTTTCTTGCTCCATACCGATGTCAGAAAAAGTTAATAATTGTATTACTTGTGGGAAGCAAATACCTCATAAGAATTTCCATTTATACTGTATTCCTTGCCTAGGCCCTGATAACGTGCCTGGCTGTTGGTTTTGTGCTAGATTTAACCAACACACTATTAAGCATCGATATATTTTTGCCTCAAAGTATTTTGGAAACAGATTTAACTACCCAGAAATGTTGTCTAATGGCAATCCGACTACCGGAGTACATAAAAAATGCAAAGAAAAGGACAGAGACAGACAGCTGAGGTCCAAAACAGACGATGAAGCTTCTCCAAAGCCAGTTGTCGGTTTGCCGGTACTCAGCGAGGCTCTTTCACAGCCCCTGATACCCGCTACTTTCGAGTCACAGGCCCCGACCGAGACCCATGTGGAGTCCGGCACACTGCGAGATACTATTGGACTCATGGATGTATCTCCCTTGGATGGGTCCAATGCCACTGAACAGGCACCGGCTTCTGAGGGTGTATTCAGACCTCAACATTTTTATATCAAACCGACGAGCAACTTCTAAAACAAAAACAAAATGACGCATGAGCCACGTGCACAGGCCACTATGCCTAAAAAACAGATGATCAAAATGGCTGAAGACCTAATTACCTTGATCAGGAGTTCCCATCCTCCTCATGATAAGAGGCCTAGGCAAGACATTGATTATGAATCTTCAGATCAAGTTTCTATTTCTTCTGATCAGAAATTATCTATACCTCCCTATGAGGATTCAGATGCAGAGGAGTCTATACCATCTGCATCACCTCTTGAGGATTATTCATTTGGAGAAACCTTGCATACTTTGAGGAAGCATTTTCACTGGGAGAGTCAAGATTTCTCAGAATCAAAAGAGAGGCTCAGGGATTTCCTCCTCCTTTTTCAGCACAGGCCTTTAGCCAATACCCCCTGTTTTAGACATTGTGGATGATGTGTTTTCAGAGTCAAGCTTGACCCCTGACTCCTTACCACCGGCTCCCAGCAAGCCTAACAGATATTACAGGGTCCCTGACTCACACAAATATTTATTTAGAAACCCTGCTGTTGATCCTGAAACTATTTCACAGGGTCCAAAGGGAGTTAAGGCATCAACAGCAAAAAATCCTACTCCCTCTGACAGAGATTCAAGGGCACTGGATAGATGGGGAATAAAGGTTTATACATCTGCAGCCTTGGCAATTAGGGCCTTAAACTGTGAGTTTCATATGCTCAAGTATCAACAACATGTTATGGGGTTGCTGAAACAGAAAATGATTTCTGAATGTGCAGAAAATAAAGAACTGCAGGAATTATTGCATGCAGCTGAACAGGTTGGAAAGCATACCTTGCAATGTGGTTTTGATTCTTTAGAGGTCTCCTGCAGGGCCGCAGTTACTGGATCTGTGATTAAGAGGCATGCCTGGCTAAAAGAGCAAAATTGACTGATCATGTTAAAGCAAAACTACTGGATGCACCTTTACAGCATGATACTCTGTTTGGTATTAAGGCAGACAAAGTTTTAAAGAAAATGGAAGACAAAGTGAAGTCTATGCAAACTGTAAAAGACTTCTTACAAGTGCAGCCACCAAGATTTAGTAGACACTGGCCTACAAAAAAATTGGTCCCTTCCTGTGTCAGACAGAGCTCAAAGGTGCAAATCCAGATGCCCTAAGGGTTCCAGATACCAGGCACAAGATTCTTGCAGGTCAAAGCAATGGGGCGCTTCTACCTCCAAATCTGGAGGAGATGAAGCGCAAATCTACAGAAAACAGTTCCAATGACTTCCCTCTGCCTTCACCAAGCACTTACCTTTTGGCAGCACCCTTAGGGGGAAAATTAGCACTTTTTGCTCAAAATTGGCAGTTAATAACCCAGGACAAGTGGGTGCTAAACATAGTATCACATGGTTACATATTGGCATTTCCATACTTTGCCAATGGCAAAAGGTTGGCCGTATCTGCCAAAAAATCAATGGGCAGAGGCACAGAAACAGGTTACGTCCCTCATGGATATGGGGGCCATTCAACCAGTACCAGAACAGGAAAAAGGACGAGGTTTTTACTCAAGACTGTTCTTGGTACCCAGAAAGGACAAGGCCTGGCGGCCAATACTGGATTTATCGATTTTGAACATATACCTAGACATTCCAAAATTCAAAATGCTGACTTTGCAGCAGCTTCTGCCCAAGCTGAGCAAGAATGCTTGGCTGGTGACATTAGACCTAAAAGAGGCATACTTGCATGTCCCAATAAGGTAATCGTGCAGAAGATACCTCAGATTCAAGGCTGGACAAATGCATTACCAATTCTCTGCACTGCCCTTTGGCTTATCTACTGCGCCCAGGGTCTTTACAAAGTGCCTGGCACCAGTAATTGCTTTTTGCAGACAAAGAAGTATACAAATATATCCTTACTTGGACAGCTGTCTCATTCAATCAGAGAACAATGACATTCTTCTTCAACACCTGGCGTTTGTGAAAAGGCTTCTAACATGCCTAGGGTACACAATAAACGACAACTGGTACCCTCTCAAAAGATAACATTCCTGGGTGCAAGCTTGAATACAATTGCCAGATGGCTTACCTCACGCCAGACAAACAAAGGCAACTGACTACTTACTTCAAACTGATGGCAACAAAAACCTAGTTATCTGCAAGACAAATTCTGCAGGCTGTGGGCTTCATGGCATCCTACTGATTCCATATGCAAGACTGCATATGAGGAAACTTCAATGGTACCTAAAAAGTTTATGGAGTCAACATTGTCACAGTCTGGAAACAATGATTCCTCTCATTCCCTGCCTACAACAGGAGTTTCTATGGTGGGCAAAGGCGTGTCACCAAAATATGGGACGGGCCTTCACTCTACCCCCTGCCAGCCAAACCTTAACAACAGACGCATCAGATTATGCCTGGGGGGGCCCACATGGTGGGAAGATGCATTCAAAACAAATGCATCTACATATCAACTAAAAAGAGATGCTAGCTGTTCAAAATGCCCTGACACAGCCTTCAAGGACTTACTTCATCCAGGACAACTACTGATAAAGACAGAACACCACGGTTATGTGGTATATAAACAAGCCGGGAGGCACGCACTCATACCACCTTTGCAGATTAGCCATGGCACTGTGGGACACAGCTTTGACTTACCAAGTACATCTTCAAGCTCAATTCCTGCCAGAAAAACAAAATACTCTGGCAGATGATTTAAGCAGAAACCTTATGGACCCCTCACGAGTGGAAACTAGGTTCACAAGTCTTCAGCATTATAACAAAGAAATGGGAGAGGGGACATAGATCTATTTGCCTCTTCTCAAATTTATCAATTGAAAAGATTCTGCACAAGGACTTATCACAGACAGGCATGGAAAGTGGACGCCCTATCCTTCAGTTGGAAAACCAGTTTACGCCTTCCTCCTCTGTCTCTTCTTCCCAAGGTCCTACTAAAAGTCAGACGAGAAACCAAAGATGATACTAATTGCCCCGGACTGGCCCCGTCAGTACTGGTACCCAATGCTAAGGAACTTGTCTCAATACCCAGCTTGTACCTTACCTCAAAAGAACTCAACTACTGCCCCAGCAAAACAATCAGATCCTGCACAATCAACTCCAGACACTGAACCTGGCAGCATGGCTGATCATGTAGTTATACAAACAACACCTCTCAGTAAAGCTGTGATGGATGTCATTTTGGAAACCAGAAGGCCTAGTACTAGAAAATCTTATGCTGATAAATGGAAGAGATTCTGTGCTTGGAATCGAGCACAAGAAACTGATACAGCAGTACCAAATATTCCTCAGATATTACAATACTTGACTGAGATGCTTGTCAAAGGCCTATCTTTCTCATCAATTAAAATCCATGCCTCTGCCATTTCGGCTCATTACAATACAGAGCCACCAATCTTTTCTCATCCTTTCCTAAAGCAGTATCTTAGAGGAGCCAAAAATTTAAGGCCTCCTATAAGATCACCAATACCGGCATTAAACCTTAATTATGTGTTGGAAAGGCTCACCCTGCCTCCATTTGAACCAGCTGCTACTGCTGATATAAAGCTCTTATCATGGAAAACAGCTCTGCTACTAACAATTACTTCAGCAAGAAGAGTCTCAGAGCTACAGGCCTTAATGGCCGTGGAGCCTTTTATCTTATTTTACCCAGACAGGGTGTCTCTGAGGACAAATCCTTAATTTATGCCTAAGGTGGCTTCCAGTGTGGCCCTTAACCAAACTATTCATCTGCCAACCTTTTATCCAAATCCGCAGAACAAGGAGGAGAGAATTCTGCATTCCTTGGACGTACACAGACCGCTAAGATTCTACTTGAGCAGGACTAAAGCTCTAAGAATAATTGAGCAATTACTAGTGGCATATGCTGCAGGATCAGAAGGAAAGGCTATTTCAAAGCAGACGATTTCAAAGTGGATAAGCCACTGCATTCGTTTCTGCTACTTACACCATGGCAAACCTGTGCCCAAGGGCAGTAGGTCTCATTCCACCAGAGCTGCAGCTACTTCAGCAGCCTTTCTCAGAGGAGTACCAACCAAAGACATTCTAGAGGCTGCTACTTGGAGTTCCGTTACACCTTTACAAAGCATTATCATTTGCCTCTCTACTCTTAAGTCCAGGGCAGGCTTTGCCACTGCAGTTCTGCAGGGCCTTATGCTAATGCTGTTTAGCTCCAGCCTCCCATCCATAGCTTTGGGATTCTGCCCAAATGTAATGACTGCAACAGTGAAACACGAAGAACATAGTACAGTTGTGTACACTTACCATAAATGTAGATGTTAGAGTGTATTCACTGTTGCAGTCCAGGTTACCCGCCTACCATCCCCTTTTCATTCTGGAGTTTATCTTTCCTTCTCTATCTTCAACAACCTATGTGGTGTATTTGCTTGTAGAGGAAGGTAAAGTTTGTATTGATGCATGTATATATAGTTTTTATATATATATATTTGCTACCTTTTTGGGGGCACCTGACATCTGGGGCAAGAAAAACTAAAGAAAATGGCGTTGGTTGCTTGTTTTATATCCCTGATGATCTGACATCATGGAAGAGGAGACAGCAACCGACACAGGACCCAAGACTTTGGAATTCAGGCCGACTGAGGGCAACCTGCCAGCAGATTACCCAAATGTAATGACTGCATCAGTGAATACACACGAACATCTACATTTATGGTAAGTGTACACAACTGTACTTTCTTTTGGTTTGGAAATATTTGAAATGGATTGCTCTATGAAATTGAGGTTGAAGGTAGGCTGATGAGGATGTAATGTTACAATGGGCATTTGAAGTTGAAAGGGTGAGAGGGATAGTTTGCTTTAAGGGGGGAGGAATTTTGGTTAGACGTAGGGATTCATAGCAAGTGAGTTTATAGGATAGAAGCAGAGGGCAAAGTATTACAGATAAAGAGGAGCATATTGGAGTATGTTTTGAAGTTAGAGATGGACATAGTGAATGGAGTGTGGTAGGAGATACAGGGAGAGTTGGTATGTACTAAATGTGAATACAGGGAGACTGAAGTGAGAAGAGAGGCGGCAGTAAGGGGAGGGTCTGTTTAGTAAGAGAAAAGTATAAGGGATTAGGGGTGGGACTATGTAAAAGGATTAGAAGAAGAAGATAAAGAGGAAAGGAGGGAGTGGCTTGATAAGTATATAACTAGTTTAATTAGGTTAGTGGATAATGACTGAAGGGGTGTGGTTTAATGAAGTATAAAGTTAGCTGCAGTGGGAGGGGTTGAGATTTAGGGGTAGGGTAGGGGAGCAGAGTGAGCCCGCAGGGCAAACGGAGCGGGTAGAGCTGGAAGGTAAGGACATCGGAAAAAAGTATCAGCTGTCGTTGGTGTTTTGACTTTAAACTGTTGAAATTAGGGAGAAAATAAAGGTAAAGCAAACTGTTATCAATACAAAAATTTAGTAAAAAGATTATGAAGGCGATAGTCAAATTTAAATCCTTTAGCAAGAGGATTAGGACAGTAATAGTCACTACAAACAACTCTTGCCCTGTTTACATCCCAGATAAGTTCATTCAACTCTTTATTATTGTCCACAACTTCTCCATGTTTGATAAATGTGTTTGACCTGTACATAAAACTGAAAGGACTAAAAACATTTCCACTGTTTCATCTTGCTGTCCAAATCCATAAACTAGAGCTTCCAGTTTCTCATTTGTTTATATCATCCTTTGTTTAGTCTCTTCACACTCATCCTTAGGTGACATAACAGAAGCTTTTATAATCCATATTTGTAAATACTGCACCTTATGTCCCCATAAATATAGATACTGTTGAACCAAGTCATGAGTAGGAACAGAATTTACGTTTACACCCTTTGTTTTATCTTCATTAATTTTATATCCTGAAAAGACCAGGGACTGTCTCAAAATGTTTCACAATATCGAGGTAGCACTTTCAGTATTAATCAAGCAGAGAATAATATCTGCAAATACTGCCTTTTCTTGATTACTGTACCAATTATAACCTTGAATTTGAGTCCCTTATTTTCTTTGCCAATAGCTCTACATATAATGCAAATAACAAATGGGAAAGAGGACACCCCTGCCTGGTTCCTTTGCTCAAACACAGCTCATCAGAGAAGAACCCTCTCACTTTAATTATTGCATTTAGTCCTCCTTATAGCCTTCTAATCAACCTTATTATATCAGGAAATACAAATATTTCCATTGCCCTCCTCAAAATCACAGCTTACTCTGTAGAATAATTTCTCTACATTAAGATCCACAAACAGCAGCACCATTTTCTTCCATTCTGCTTCCCTTTGAATTATCATTGATATGTTAATGTTGTCAAATGTTTGTCTCCCCTCCACAAAACCACATTGATCCCTCTCTATCAATTTTGGAAAAAATGTTGTCATTTTTTAGCTAATATAGACATTAACACTTTATAATCATGTTTTTAAATTGAAATGGGTCTACATGGGGCTGGGTCTGACAGGTCTTGTCCTTCTTTAAGTAATAGACACCACAGCTGTCTCACAGTACCATTAAACACATTTTACCACATCTTTATCATTTTTTTCTGTTCCAGGAGACTTCCCTGCAGATAGATTATGCATCACCATTTTTAATTCATCTCCTTCCATCTTAACTATTAGTTGATGAGCCTCATCTTCCTCTGTTTTGGTACAATTGAGTCTTCCATAAGTATTTTCATTTGTACTCTTTACTGGGTTCCACATTCATCTGCTTTATACAAAATTTCATAACATTTCAGAAATATCTCTAATCTGTGTCTAATAGTATCACAGCATAATTGTCATAAACTCCCTAAATTTGACAACTCTTCTTACTTTCTGTTGCCTAAGTCATTGTGCTAAAGTTTTTTTGTTCTGGAGTTGTTCAAAATAGTCACTCGACAGTGGAAGTCTTTCTAAATTCAATCATATTATCCGCATACTCCCTTATTTTCTGTTTAGCACTCTGCAGTTGCTCCTCCTCTTGTTCTGTGATGTTCTCCTTATTTTGTATTAATTTAACCTTTGCACCCCTCTAAATAATTCACATTACTTCTTAAAATTATATTACCTTCTTCTCTATTTTTAAACTCCATGTTCATTTTATCCCACTTACTAGCTGTCCATTCAGAAGACATTTCTATTTTCCATAATAACTGCAATAATTTCTACAACCCATTCCTTAATGTCCACTTTTTAAAAGGTGGGTGGGAAAAGCACTTCTGTCTCATTTTTACTTCATTTGTATGTTAGTTTTTATTGGTGTTGCTCAGGCCAGAAACAGCTCATTCTCCCACCAAAGGGGAAATCAGTTAATACTGTTTCAGATGCAAAATTATTGCAGTAAAAATTAGGACTTTCACTTCAGCAGTAGCACTTTCTAATGTATAAAATCATTTTAAAAAGTTTAGCTGTGGATGCTGTCATGGTAGCAGCAACCAACAAAAAGGAGATCTCAGAAGAGAGCTACTCAGTTCATCCTCTGAATAGGGAATTTTGAGCATTGCACTAACTGGGGAAGCATTCTTATGCCTCGGCCACCTTTGCACCAAGAGCTTTGAACTATTTAGTCCACTTGACAAGATTTCAGCGGGGCATCGTCTCAGAAGTGCCAGGGGTGATTAAGACTCAGCAGACTGCAAAGTCTCAGAAGACCTTGGGGTCTTGCTATCCACTTTACAGTCAGTTACCAATATGTCCATACATCTGTTGCAGCTGATGGCATGTCCCAAGCCACTGGTGCTGGCATTGCCATGCTCCACTACACTTGCATGAGGTTATGTAACTTTTTGTAAAGTTGACCGCATGGCTTGTCCAATTCTCTTGATGGCTAGAAATCCCAAGTTTTCCAATAGAGAGGCTTGTATCTTGTCTTCCTCTCAAAAGCCATCTCCGCATAAAGTGTATGTTAGTAAGTAGAAGCATCTTGCCTTTTGGGCTACTTGTAAGGGGTTGAATCCCTTTTTGGTCCCCCATAGAGGTTTTGACTTCTGGCAGATTTTTTTCACTTGGGCTCTAGTTATTCTTTTGTTGAGGTGCATTTGGCAGCCATTTCCAATGTTCACATTGGTAGGATAATTTGCCTTAAGCAGCTCTCAGAATTTCCAAGGCTTTCCTGAAAGGTGCCTTTTTGTTATGTCCCCTGGTCAGGGACCCTGTTCCTCAGTGGGATTTGCTCCTTGGGCTTGAGGGGTTGGCTGCTCCTCCCTTTGAGTTTTCTGTTACAGTTGACTTAAAACTGTTATCTTTGAAGACCTTATTCTTGGTAGCAGTTACTTCTGCCAAGTGGGCATGTCAAGAGTTGCGAGCCCTTTTGTCAGTACCTCCATACTTATTTTTTCATAAAGACGAGGTTTCCTTGTGCACAGACCTTTCTTTTCTTTTTTAGGTGGCTATGGAAAACTATTTGAACCACTCCATTTATTTACCTGTGCTTTTCCTGAGTTTTCCAACAAAAGGGAATACGTAATGCACTGTCTTGATGTTCATAGGCAATTGAGGATGTTCTTCGTGTTTCACTGTTGCAGTCATCACCTGTGGGGTTATCCCTGCTGTGGTAGCCCTCGGTCGGCCCGAATACCAGAGTCAAATGATTTTCTGCTTCGGCTGTTGTCACTTGCTGCCTGACATCAAGTCATCAGTGCTGTAAAGGAAGGCAGCCAACGCCATTACATCAGTATTTCTTGCCGTGGAGCCCGCAGCAGAAGCAGTTCACAAGTGTGCCAGTCAGTCTCTACCAGTGTTTGAATTACAGCTGAAAACGTCTAAAGCTAAGAACCCCATTGGGATCCTTTTTCTTGCAATAACCAATGTCCGAAAAAGTTAATTGTCTTGCCTGTGAAAAGCAAATACTACACCGAGACTTCCATTCATACTACATCACTTGTTTAGGCCCAGACCACGACGTCCCCCATTGCCGGTTCTGTGGCCTCTTTAACACGACAATCCTTCACACCCTCAGAGAACATTTCCACTGGGAATCCCAGGACTTCTCAGTCTAAGAAAAGACTGAGAGTTTCTAGATCTGCCCCAGCACAGACCCTTGGCCAACCCTCCAATCTTAAAAGTGGTTGATGTCTTCCATGAATCCAGCTCAACTCCTGATGCCCTCCCACCTGCTCTCAGAAAACCTGACCGGTATTAGAGTACCGGATTCTCGCAAATACCTGTACAGAAATCCTGCTGCAGACCTGGAGGTCATCACAAAGGGACCACAATGAGCTAAGGCTAATTCTGCAAAGAATCCTATTCCTTCTGACAAGGACTCCAGAGCTCTGGACAGATGGGGTAAAAAACTATACACCTCTGCAACCTTGGCTATCAGAGCATTCAACTGTCAGTTCCACATGTTAAAATATCAACAGCACACTTTGGAACTATTAAAACAAAAGATTTCAACCTTTCCTGACTGTGCCTATTCAAAAGAGTTAGCAGATTTACTGCACTCTTCTTGTCAAGTGGCTAAACACTCCTTACACTGTGGATATGACGCCCTAGAAGCCTCAAGCAGGGCAGCAGTGTCCGGATCTGTCATTAGGAGACATGCATGGTTGAAGGAACAGTCTCTCCCTGATCATGTCAAATCTAAATTAACTTGCTGCACCCTTGGGTAAGAACCGCTTGTTTAGATTAAAAGCAGAAGAGGTACTTAAAAAATGGAAGACAATGCAAAATCTATGCTAACAGCAAAATATTTCCTTCAGGTACAACCTGCTAGGTTCAGCAGGAATTTTCCCTCCAAAACACTGGTCCTTTTCTGCATCTAGCAGACAGGGGCAAGGTAAGCCCCGCAGGGACAGACCACCCAGACTCCTATCCCAGGGACAGCAGAGAACCAAACAGTGGACCACTTCCACTCTAAAGGCAGGGAGGTCTAAGCCATCCTTCTATGGCAAAAACTCTCAACGACCCCCCCCCCCCCGCCCTCTTTTCACTCACCAAAAACTAGGAGGAAGGCTCTCCCTCTGCAAAGAAAATTGGCTTTCTGTAACAAAGGACCAATGGGTCTTAAAGGTAATTTTTCAGGGGTACAAATTCTCCTTCAACGAACTCCCAATTCTAAGAAGGTACCCAGACTTGCCTCCAAATCAGTAGGCAGAGGCATTGAAACAAGTCCAAACTCTCATATCCCAAGGGGCAGTAGAACTTGTCCCCTCAGAACAAATAGGCAAAAGCTTTTATTCCAGACTATTCCTTGTTTCTAGAAAAGAGCATTTGGCACTCCATCCTGGATCTTGCCATTCTGAACACCTTCCTGGTGGTCCCCAAATGCAAAATGCAAACTTTGCTGACAAAAAATGCCTGGTTAGTTACCCTAGATCTAAAAGATGCCTACCTCCACATCCCCATAAGGGAATCCTGTAGGAAATTCCTTCACTTCAGAGCAGGCTCACAACACTTTTAGTTCTCTGTGCTGCCCTTTGGCTTATCTACTGTTCCCAGGGTATTCACCAAATACTTAGCCCCGGTCATAGCCTTTTGCATTCAGAAAAATATACAAATTTACCCTTATCAGAACGACTGCTTCATTCAGGCAGATTGCAAAGAAAAGCTCCTCATGGACCTCCTCTTTGTCAAAATCCTCCTTAGGGTACACCCTCAATGAGAAGAAATCAAAGCAAACCCCCTCTAGGAAGATCATTTTCTTGGGAGCACTGCTGGATACATCATCCCAAATGGTCTTCCTGTCCGCAGAAAAGCAGAGCTTCCTGCCTCTCTGTTTTACCCAGCTGGCTTCCAGAAGTCACATCACTGCGAGGAAGTTTCTGCAAGCCTTGGGGTATATGGCATCTTGCATCCTTCTAATTCCTCTGGCCAGGCTTCACATGAGAAAACTTCAGTGGCACCTAAAGAACCTTTTGGTGTCAGCACACTTAACCTCTAGAGACCTGTCTCCCTCTGATACCCTGTATAAGGGCTGAGTTTCTCTGGTGGACAGGGGCCTGTACCTAGAACAAGGGTCTTTCCTTCACCCTCTGCCCAACTGGGCAGACCATTACCACCGATGCCTCTGACATCGCTTGGGATGCTTACCTAGAAGGCAGGTGCACCCAAGGTCTTTGGGATGCCCAGCACCTTCCCTTACACATCAACCAGAAGGAAATGATGGCAGTACAAAAGGCTCTGACATCGTCAAACCCCATCTCAAGCCAGGGGTTCTCCTTAACAAAACAGAGACAACACCACAGTACAAACAAGGAGGGACCCAATCTTACCCTCTGTGCAAGCTAGTCATGAACCTCTGGCTGACGGCCTCTTCCATGGGACTACACCTGATAGCACAATACCTAACAGGGATCAACAACACCCTGGCAGACCACTTAAGCAGAAACTTACTGGACCCCCACAAATGGCAGCTCCACAGAAAAATCTTTTTACAAGTCTCATAGGCATGGGGGACTCCGGAGGTGGATCTCTTTGCTTCACATCTCCAACATCAGCTGAAAAAATTCTGTACCAGGGCGTATCACCACCTAGCATAGAAAGTGGATACCTTGACCTTTCCCTGTAACACCCTCTTTGTGTGCGCATTCCCTCCTCTGCTTCTTATTCCAAAGGTACTGATCAAAATAAGGGAAGAGAGACCAAAGGCTATCCTCATTGCTCCAGATTGTCCCAGACAACATTGGTACCCCTTACTGCACAGCCTGACTTTACAGCCTCCAAGACAGCTTCCCCTGATCTCAGACCTCTTAACTCAGGTGTGTGTTTGTGCGTGGGGGGGTTCTGCACCCAGACTTGCAGACTCTCAAACTATCAGCATGGCTAATACTCTTAAGGCAAACAAGGGGCCCCTGTTAAGCAAACAGGTCCTAGATATTATCACAGAGGCCAGAAGGCCCAGCACCAGAAAATCTTACACAGGAAAATGGAAAAGATTCTGCTGGAGCCAGTCCAGAGGGGGGTAGTGCCTCAGAACCTTCCATCCCTCTTATCCTGGACTACCTAGTGGAGCTACTTAATAGTGGCCTCTCCTTCTCCTCTATTAAAATCCATGCCTCAGCCATTTCAGCTCATTTTGATACAGAACAGCTCCTGTTCTCCCATCCTTTGATTAAACAATTCCTCGGTGGGGCTTCTAATATCAGACTTACCAGAAGGCCACCCACTCCAGCCTGGGACCTGAATTATATTTTGGAAAAACTAACTTTACCACTCTTCAAACCTGCTGCTTCAGCAGAACTACGATAACCACTCCTGGAAGACTGCCTTTCTCCTAGCTAACACCTCAGCCAGAAGGGTTTCAGAACTTCAGGCACTGATGGCCATTGTGCCCCTTCGTCGTCTTCCATGCAGACAGGGTCTCCCTGAGGACTAATCCCTCCTTTATGCCCAAGGTGGTATCTAATGCAACTCTCATTCAGGCCATACATCTACCCACTTTCTTTCCTAACCCTCAAAAGAAGGGGGAAAGAATTCTGCACTCACTAGACATGCACAGACGGCTCAGATACTGTCTGGACCATACTAAGCTCTTCAGGAAAACAGACCAGCTACTTGTCAGCTTTGCCCCAGGAGCAGAGGGGAAGTCCATTTCCAAACAAATCATTTCCAAATGGATATCACACTGTATCCATTTCTGTACAGATTGCATGGGAACCCCCCAAGTCTGTTTGAACCCATTCCACTAGGGCAACCTCCACTTCCACAGCATTTCTCAGAGAAGTTCCCACCATGGACATCCTGGAAGCTGCCGGACGTCAGTCTATACCTTTACCAAGCATTACCATCTACCTCTATTTTGTAAGGCTAGGGCAGGGTTTGCCTCTGCATTTCTGCAGGGCATGCTGACACATTACTAGGTATCTTACTAATCCTACCATCCCTGTCCTCAGCTTTGGGAATCCTCCCACAGGTGATGGCTGCTACAGTGAAACACGAAGAACATAGTACAGTTGTGTACACTTTCCATAAATGTAGATGTTCAAGTGTATTCACTGTTGCAGTCCTGGTTTCACACAGTCCTTCCCCCTTATATCCCCTTTCTTTAAAGAGACACAAGTTTCTAACGGTGGCTTTTAGCCACCAGGACCACTTTACCATAACTTGAGCCTCTGACTGGTTAGGGCAAGAAAAACTGATGTAATGGCATCTGCTGCCTTCCTTTATAGCACTGACGACCTGTCATCAGGCAGAAAGCATCAGCAGCCTTCGCAGAAAAACAGTGACTCTGGTATTCTGGCCAGCCAAGGGGCTACCACAGCAGGGATAACCCCCAGGTGATGACTGTAACAGTGAATACACTTGAACATCTACATTTATGGTAAGTGTACACAACTGTACTTTTTATTTGGCTAGAACAAAATCATTCAGGTAGTTAAATCAGTTTCCTTTTCAAAAGCCAGTTGGGCATGCCAGTGTTTAAGGTTACTCTAAGTGGCTGTCTGATCATATCACTTTTGGGTATAGTTTGAAAGGAAAAGCCTTGCAGGGTAAACGAAAAAGTCTTTCTACTAGAGCTTTGGCTAATTCTACAGCTTTTTACTTCAGAGCTGTATTGGATGAGTTTTGTGCAGCTGCTACCTTGGTGGATCCTTGCACCCTTTAGTCCACTATAAATTGGATATTCAGTCGAGGTAAAAGGCTGCCATTGGTTCCACCATATTGCGGAATATCTTTCCTTGAGACCTCTCTAGGGTTTTACATGGCTGTGCACTCTGTCCCACAGCTGAATCCAGATGGGTAAGACATTGGATGTAAAAGTTATGTACTTAACATAACAATAGATCCGTGTTGTCTCTTTCCATCTGGGTCATCCTTCCCTCCCTCAGACTCCTGCCTTTTTTGGCAAGCTTCTTGACTGTGGGATGACAGTCAGGGAAATCTTCATATCTGTTGCCCATGAAATTTGAGTATTCTCAGTGTTTGGTAGTATGGGACTAACTCGATCTGAAGTAGTCCTAAGGAGCGAAGGATTGTGTACAGCAGGTGAAGATTGAAAGGCTGAAGTCTACGATCCAGTTTACCCACAGGGTGAGCCAGACAGAACGAGATGACATGGCTGTATTACTGGCTGCTTGTCTCAGCTGTGGCCAAATCTAGCTCCTCAGACTGCATTTTCTTGTCCACATTCCTTTGGTCTGGGGGTTAACCATGTCTTCTGCGGCTGTTGGTGTCCTCTCAGTGGGCAAGGGAGAGCCACACTTGTTGGCCCTGGTAAGAGGGATCAGGCAAAGCTTCTATTTAGTCAGAACGTTGTGCCCATCCCAGGAGAAATTGCTGCTGCCAGTTGTCAGCATTGTTTGCCCAATTTTTCCTGTTAAAAAATGAAAAACCAAACGCATATCTACTCCTCTTCCTCCTCAAATTGCCCGAGACACAGGAGTAGTTTACTAGATGTGGCTCAGAGAATAATTCAGACTATTGACCCTTCTTTTAATGTGGTTTCTGGTAAAAGAAAGAGGGTTGACTCTCTTCATGAAGAGATTCAAAGATCTAGATCTGAACAGATCAGGGGGCATATGTAGGGTTTTCTTCTCAGATTTCTGATTCAGACTCTGAGGAGAGCATAGTATCTGATTCTTGCTGTAAGGTTTCTCTCTGAAACTATTTCCAGAATGTACCAGTGTTTCTCAGTCCCTCAGAAAATACTTTGAGCTGTTATACATGGAGCTGTGAGCTCTGGAGGTTGTGTGTGCCACTGACTGCAATTTTCCTGGCAGTCAACCTGTTGCCCTTAAAAGGGCGGGTTGTGTAAAGTTTTTCAGTCTTTCAAATGTGTATATACTTATCTCAAACCTTTATCAGCTGCTGTAGCTTTAATATACTGCTGCTAAACATTTAGTTAATTTGAATCTGCACTTTCTGACAAGGGCAGAAAAATTAAGTGTAAGAGAAAATGCAGATGCTACTTTCTTTGATTTTCAGAATTTTGAAATGCCAGGCTCACATGGTAGTTTATTCTGACTAATTGTAAAAGTATGACAAATGTTTTGTCTGGATTTTCTTCTTGAGGAAAATCTGAATTAAACAATTTAATTTCTTCCATTTGACAAGTCACATTATCTTGTTAAAAATGTGTATATGGCTCTGTTTTGATGATACTTTCAGGGTTATGACTGCTGGTACTGTTGTGAGGAGGTTTGCCTGGCTGCATTTTCAGAACCTTCCAGATGATGTGAAAAATGAGATTTTAACATTGCCGTCTGGATAGAAATTTAGATTTTGGTCCCTTTGCTACAGAGGTTATCACAAAGTGTAATGAGAGGGGTACACTGATTTAAGGAATCTAAGATTTTTCAGCCCTCCTTTTCCAAAATGTCTGTTGTTCCCCAACCCAGTCATCCATTTTTGGCAAGTAACAAAATAAACAGTCTCAGCAAAATGCTGGTAAACAACTGTTTAAGAAGAAATGGTAGGTGGGTTCTAAAAAGAACACAGGGACCCCTCAAAAACCATGGACAGTCCAACAAGTCCCTTTTCCCTTCCAGGAGCTCTGAATCTTCACCTTTCTGTATGGCAACAGAGTTTCAGACAAATGGGTCCTGAAGATCATTCATCATGGTTACAGATGGCAGGGAGAAGAAATGCTTCCTTTTCAGGAGGTAATTCCTATACATCAGATCAGACTCCGCCATTTCCCCAGTCTTTCAACACGTACTGTGTCAGGGGGTGAGAGTGCCAGTTCTTCTTCCTAGGTTGGGAAAGGTTGTTATTCAGTTATGTTTTTGGCACCAAAGAAATAAAATGCTTGGTGAGCATTTCTGGGTCTTTTTCCTATACCACTATGTGATAGTACCCAAGTTCAAAACACTGTCAGTTCACAATCTGTTACCCCTTCTTCCTCATTTAAGTTTTCTGGTAGCACTAGATTTAAAAGATGCTTATCACATCCATATTCATCCAGACTTCAAGCATTTTTTAAGGTTCTGTGTGTCTGGATCACATTATCAATTCTCTGCCTTACCCTTTGATTTATCCACCACAGCAAGAGAGTTCACAAAGTGTCTTGCTGCAGTTATAGTTCATTGCAGGTATCAAGGTATTCTCATGTTTCCATACTGAGATGATTTTCTTATCTTTGCAGAATCTTTTTCAAAGTGTCAGCAATCTTTCACTTGAGCGAGCAATGTCTTGCACAAGCTGCGATTTCAGGAGAGCATTCAGAATTCTTTTTTGACTCCTTCACAGAGGATTGTGTTCTTTGGTTGTATGTTGGAAACTTAGTTCAAAGAGCCTTTCCTGAGGGGAAGCACAAGACCCATGCCTTTTTTTTTAAATAACAAACATGTTTGCTTATGTCATATGTAATAATTTAATAATCTTATATTTATAAATGAAAAACTATCTTGATAAAATTTAATTTGCAGACATTATACATTACAAGGTGGTGGTGGTGCTGCTGTAGCATTGTCGCCTCACAGTAATACATTGTCCTGTTCGATTCTCAGCTAAAGCGTCTTCTGTGTGGAGACATGCGTGAATGGGCGTACCTTCGTTGAAGGTTGTGCGTCAGAGCTGGCAACTCAGCACGTAAAAATCTACTGCCAATCATTAGTGGACCGGAGTTCTGCTGTGGCGACCCCTGACTGGGAAAAGCCGAAAGACACAACAACGTACATTACAAGCCACGTTGGCACAATTTTAGTTGGAAACATTATACATCACTTATATTCTGTTCAGTCATTGTCAGTCAAACATTACATAGCTCATTCAAATCTCCTGCCTTCTTTTAAACTTTGTTCCTCCGCTGCAAATATTGTTCCCTAAATTCCCTTATTTCCTATGTAATTATCTCCCACCCTTTTCTAAAGATCCCAATTCCAGTTGTTTTATCTGTGTTGATATATTCACTACTTCTAGTATATTTGGTTTAGACTTTGATTTCCATTTTCTAGTAATTGCTTTTTTGGCAGCCCCCATAATTAGACTCAGCAAGGCCTTACTGTGCTTAGGCAAGTTCGATTCTGTATCATAGCTCAAAATAATTGTTTCCTTAGTTATACCAATTTGCTCACCCAGTATCTTTGACAAAGCACTCTGTAAGGAATCTTTAAAATCTGCCAACTCATTGCAATCCCATAAAATATGTTCCCAGTTATCTCTATCTCCTTTCATCACACATCCAGCATTTGCTGTTTAACTGTGGAAAATTTGTTGGAGTCTACTTGGGGTATAAAAATACGTATGAAAACCCTTTCAAGCAAAGAACCTAAATCTTCTAGACCTTGTTACATATCTGGGAGACATACATATATCCCCCAGTTGTTTTTTTGTGAATTACTTACCCAGTCTCTCTTCCCAGTCCTTTCTAACATCCTCTCATTGGTTCTTAGTTATCATGCAATATTTTATATGCTCTATTAACTGTTCCTTTTTTAATGGCAGCTTCTGTTCTAGATTTCTGCTAAAAACTCTCCCAGTGCTGGTCTTTTGTTTAGGACTCCCTATTTCTTTCTCTTTGCCTATATTCTGATGCCAATCCTTGATAGAGAAGGCTGCCTCTAACCAGCAGTCCAAGTAAATTCTTGGCATCTTCCCATTCTATTACCTTCCCCTCTCCAGTTATTTGCTCTCGATACCTTGGTTCCTTTGCTAGTTTTCTCCAATAAATTCCAGCCCCTTTTGTGACTATTGTCTGTATCCCTAATTGCAGTCATCCGTATTGGCAGAATCTCCTTTCTCTATTCCTTTGTTGGCTTCATTCTTAGAATAATTTCTGCTGTTTATGAATATAATATTCTGTGTGATTACTGTCATTCTCCTTAAGTCTGCATCCAAAATCCCAGTCTTTCCATGTTTCTTGAGCTTCCCCTCTGTTTCATCATAGTCGTCATAATTTTCTCCATGTGCTATGAGTAGGCGTGTTGACTCTGTTGCTCTGAAATACCCTTTCAAGTCAGGTAATCTCAATCTGCCCTGTTCCATTGGAAGAATCGGCTTATCCCACTTGACTCTTGCCATCTTCCCCTCTTAGATAAAATCTTTCCGCTCTTTATTTGATATCCACAACTTCTCTGGTTGATAAAAATATGCCTGACTTGTGTATAAGAATAAAGTGACTAAAAACATTTAACTGCTCATGTCTTGCTATCGATATCCATATAACAGAGCTTCGATTTTCTCAGTTTTTATATTATCTTTTGTTTGGTTTCTTCCCACGTATCCTTAGCTGTCACACTGGAATTATTTTTAATCCATACTCCTAAATGTTTCCTTTTATTATGTCCCCATAAATGCGGATATTGTTGAAACAATTTGTGTGTGGGTACATAATTTACCGCAATTGCCTTTGTTTTAGTTTCATTAATTTTTATCCCAAAAAGATTTCAAACAGTCTCAAAATGTTCCATAACACTAATGTCCCTTTCTGGTTTTGTCAGGTATAAAATATCATCATCTTCAAATAGAGCCAGCGTTTCTTTACTACCATACCATTTGTATCCTTGGATTTCTGAATCCATTATTTTCTTTGCTGATGGTTTTAAATATAATGTAAATAACAAAGGGAGAAAGGACACCCTTGCCCGGTTCCTCTGCCCAAGCAGAAATTATCAGAGGGCCCCACCTACTTTCATTTTCGCCTCCAGTTCCTCTCATATCCTCCGAATCAACTTTATAATTTTATCAGGGAATGCAAATGTATTTATTGCCCTGCTCATAAAGTCCCAGCCTACTCTGTCAAATGCTTTCTCTACGTCAAGACCCACCAACAACAGTGAAAATTTCTTACATTCTGCTTCCCTTTGGATCATCAATGTTCTGTTAATGTCAAATGTTTGCCTCCCCTCCACAAAACCATATTGATTCATATCTCAATTTTGGTATCACTTTTGCCATTCTTTTAGCCAGTATAGACCTTGACACTTCATAATCATGGTTTAGTATTGAAATGGGCCTGTACGAAGCTGGATCTGATGGATCTTTATCCTCTTTAGGTATTACAGCTACTACCTCTTTCTTCCAGGGTGTTGGTACTGCTCCTCCTCTTCAAATACTGTTAAACATAACATTCCAGATCTTTATCAGTTTTTCCCTCCTAGCTTCCAAACCTCCATAGAAATACTATCTATTCTTGGGGACTTTCCTGTAGATTGGTTATACATCACCATTTTATCTCATAATCTCCTATCCTAACTGTTAGTAATTGAGCCTCATATATCTCTAACCTTGGCATATTTAATTCTTCCATAAACGTTTCCATTTGTACAGTTTCTTGATTTCCATATTTCTCTGCTTTATACAGACTTTCATAGAATTTCAAAAATATTTCTAATACTTTTACAGGATCTCTTGCTGTCTTCCCTGTTATAAGCTTTCTAAGCTTGGTAACAGACATTTCTACTTTCTGTTGCCTGAATCGTTGTGCTAAATGTTTTAGTCCTCTAAGCTGGAATTCACAACAGCCATATTTATCTGCAGCTGAATGCCACTTCAGCCATGTGTCCTTAACCAAATGCACCACAGGAAAATGTCTTGTTCCTAGGTGCCTGAACCCCCCCCCCCCACCGACACATCATCATGTGATTTGAACTTGTGACTGCACTGACGCATATTTATGTTGCACTGTTTTCTTGCATGGAACCTGAACCATTGACTGTACTGTCGCTTTTAAAAGTGTAACTTTGACTCTAAATTCTGCACTCTGTAAATTCTGTTCTCTTTCTGTCTGTATCAAGATCTTACATATACATTGCAGCATTTTACCATAATGCGGTAGTCTTGGCAGTGTTTGCTGAAAGAAAACCATACCAAAAAATTTATCTGCCAGATCTGTAACTGTAAATTTATTCCGCAGATTTAACATGACTGTCTTTTCTGGTATACCATACACAACACATGCTACCAGAATGGTGTACTTGTTTACTAATTTCAAATCTAGTACTAGCCTATAACACTAATCTTTGTTTTCTTACTGGCCATAAAATTGAATGAACTTGATTATTTTCCTTTTTGGTCTGTCATTGCTTCTCTGAGAATAACTACCGATCGGATGTCATCATTTTCATTCGTTTCTCAACCTGTGGGGTTCGGATTTGATCCTCTGATATGACTCTGCAGCTTTCCATGGCTCTAGGATCCAGTTCTCAAGCTCTCCTTCCTAGCCTGTAATGCCAGATTCCCCCAGAATACCTCCGATCTTGTTTGCTGCTCATCGAAGATGGACCGGGATTGCAAATCTGTTGAGCTCCTTGTGGGTTTAGTGAGCTGGTTTACTTTGTTCAGAATTTTTTTCTCTCAAACATTTCTTTGCATTACTCTTCAACTACTACTGTTCAATTAAAAGTGCACTGGAACTTAGAAAATTGCCACATTGTTTACATGACTAATTGTATTTTATTTTATTTTTTTCTACAAATTGGTTTTAAATACCATTTTAAATCATTTGAAATTTAAGTGTATATTTTGTTTCCATCATCGTACATATATTTTTTTTTTTTTATTATTATTGTTATTTTTTTCTGGTTCTCTTTTTTCCACTTTATTCAAAATGATGCTAATAACAATACTAACTAATTATACAATGATATAGGTTTTTAGGGTTCTTGTACACAGACCTGAAGAAGTCTAGAAGGACGAAAGTGATCTTTGTTAACAATAGGTTATGAAAACAGAAACTGATTTTTACCTGCAAAATGTATATGTATATATTTATATTTAATTTTTGATCGCAAAATGAACTAAGGTTGATATATTTCCAGCCATGTAGTATATTGCCTTGTATAAAATCACAGACTTAATAATCTGCTTAATAATTTGGTTAAATAAGATGTACCATTAAAGTACATTAGGGCTATATATTATTATGACAGCTACTAGGTAGGGCAGGACCAGCTCGAATGTCACACTGATGGAGGAAGGGATGTGAATTTAACATGTGTACCAATAACACTTTGTTTTACAGCACAATAAACCACTCCCGTGCCTGACAAAAAAATATATATATATATTTAGAAAGCTTGTGAGGAAATTATTATTCTATTTTTGTTTTACTTGGATCACTTGTCTGTGTACTTAATAAAGGATTTTCGACTGGAAATAGACTGCCTGCCTTGCTTGGATTACTTTCGAATACTTAGTAATGCTGTAGAATTATATATTTTCTATTATTACTTTTTGACTTGAGTTTACATTTGCTACTTCTACTACTATTGTCTGATCTGATTAATACACAGTAATTAACTAGAAATATGTGGACTGAAAATCTTCCACACAGAGAATTTTCTTACACTGTTTTGCATTACTCTTCCTTACCCTTTGACTGTTCTTGTTAGCATAGTTATTTTCTTCTTTTCATTCTTTCTTCCTCTTCCTCTCTCTCTCTCTGTATGTATGTGTATATATGGTTTGCTATCAAAATGTCGAAAGTTAAAATAAAATGTGTATGTATTAGCGAAGTGTTTCGCCGAAAGTACACATTTCCGTATGTACCTAATATCGAAAACAGCTGTGAATTGTCATTGAAAACGCCAGTATACTCGTAACTAATTTTGCATTGTCTGTTGTAATTTGTAATGGTTATGTAAATGGTTGCACAAATATCGCACAACTTGAAAGTTAAGTAAACTGCACTGTGTGAGCTATGTATGTTGCAAAATCAGGAGTGGAGCTACATCAGGTTAATCCTTAAAGAACATGCTTTTGGGTGGGGTTTGACATTAGATGGTGATATTTAGTGAACAGACATTTGTTTTTGCATCATAATTTCCTCTCTCAGCTATGTGGAACTTGTTTTAATGTAAGTAATGCATTTCACTGAAAAATTATACAAACAGAAACCTGTGCTTAATGCAGTAAATATCTGTTTAAAAGGTACTTTCTTGATTATAGTTTGGTGATGCGGTGTGTCAAACATGATTATTTTAATGAAATGGTAATGCTGATAATATATTAATAATATGCTGATAGCAGGCTAAGTGGTGATTTATGGATTGTCAGGTCTACTATACAGAGTTGGAGCAGAAGTTACGAGTACAGGAAGAAATTATTTCACAGCTTCAAAAGAAACTCCGCACAATAATAGCAGAAGAAGAGGAACGTGTTACACGACAAAACAACATATTTCATCAGTTTCGTAAGCGAGTTCCAAAAGCAAATTCCACATTAGATCAGCAGTAAGTATTTTTTTTTTATTGTTACATATGGAGTTTGTCAAAAAGCTCACCACTCAGGAAGAGATCTGCAGGGAAAATTCACACTATTTATTTGTTTGTTTTTGTGATATGGCAAAATTTGCGTGGGGCGCTTGCTTCCTGCACTTGCATCAGGGTAAGAACTCTCTGTTCAATGTATTCCTTGGTAGATGCAAGTGTGTTTGCCCAGCCCAGTCTGCCAGTTCTGTGGACTTTCCTATCCTTAGTAGCTTGCACACTTCATAATTGCTTCTCTCAGGAGGTGCATGAGTGCTTCCATGCATGAACAACCTCCTGGCCAAGAGTCTCACCACCCCAAGACATTAGCACACTAGTCTCCTTGCTACAGGTAATACTCCTACACAGTTGTCACTAAAGCAGTGAATTGAGCTGCCTCCCTCCTCCTAGGATGGATGAGTTGGCATTGGCTGCTCACTGCCATCGTCTTTCACCTAGTACATACAGCAACTTGGCTACTAATGTATGTCATCTGGCATACAATTATGGCATTATTTTGTGTGCCATAGTCCTGGGTTGATCTTTCTAGTCATCATCTTTATGGTTGTAACCTTAACTGCTCCTCTCTCCCAAGGAGAGTAAATTCAGTTCCTTTCTAAGACAACATACCTTACTTTGGTACTCAGGATCGTGTATTAATTGCCTTGCCTGTCACATAAAAGCCATCTCCATAGTGAAGAGAGATTTAGCCCTGATTACAGCTGAGAGTTTAATTAGAGGTCTGGGCAATGGAGGACGCAACAGAGATGGTGAGATTGAATGGATGAAGATAGTTGACCCTTGCTGAAGGGAAGGAGGAAGTCTCATCTACTGTGGCTTTGACTGTTATAGTGCCACAGAAGTGCATGATGTAGCATACAGACCAGGGAGTTGTTTTAGACTTTGCTGTGACAGGATCCAGGTGGTGCACATGGGAATGTGCATGTCCATGTAGAGAGAAGACATAGTAGACACAAAGTGTGAATAAAGCTGAGCTAACATCAAGTTCCTCTGAGCTTTTGGATTTATTTTACTGCTGCCTTGGATTTTTCACAACTGTTTATTCTGGAGCCATACCTTTGCACATTTGACTTTTATAAGGATAAAAAAACATAAAATGTTCTTTTTTTTTTTTTTTTTAAGAATGATGATACTCTGCATGATCATAGTGATGCACTTAAAAAGAATGATTTAGTCTCTGAACCCCAAGTCCTTTTAAGAGTAAAAGTCCTAAAGCTGAAAAGCTTGGCTATAGAAACACCAACACTACAGTTAGCAGTATGTAAGTTTAGTACTTTCTCTGCATTTAATGCAGTCTTTAATGTGTGTTGACTTTGTTCAAATTAATTGATACATTAACCTGTAGTTAGTAATATTGACAAACATCAGCTTAAATGTAAAAATAAACACACACACACACACACACACACACACACACACACACACACACACACACACACATATTTGTATTGCAGCTTTAGTGAAATGTAATGTCAAACATTAGATCCAGTGTTGTCTTTTCTGTCCATCTCAACCTGTGGGATATACCTTATCCAAAGCCGGCACCTTCAGTATCTTCAGCCTTGGAGCTCCATGTCCTCTACCCACAATGCTCTGCTCTAACAATATCTCCTTGGATCGCATTTGCTGCCTTCACCATCAGGCAGTCCTGCTAGCTTCGTAGACAAATGCCTTTGTTTTCTTTATTTTTGCAGTTCTTTATTCATTGCCTTTTCGTTTGTTTAGGTTAGCTGTTAGTTATTTCATTAGTGACCTTGCCACCTTTATTCTCTTTTTGCCCTTTTTCCTTTGCCAACAAAAAAATTAGTTTTTAGTTGTTGTTTATTGGTGGTAGGTTCTTACAGCTTTTGTTTGTGTTTTTTCTCCTGCTTATTTTTGCTGCTGTTGTCTTGTGTTATGTTTTCCTTCCAGTAGCTATGGACAAACAAACCCCTGCTGTGGGGTTTAAGTATGTCAAGTGTAGCCACAAATCACCCTCACAAAGAGAGTCATGGCAAATGGTTGCCATGCACCTTGATGTGGAGTGTCAGGCCTGAATTCGCCATTGATGACAAAAGGGCTAAACTTGGTTTGAAGGATATGCTTCTGTCGTATTCTTCTGCTTCTTCAGTGTTTGCTTTTCCCTTATCCAAGGAAGATAGAATGCCAGAAAAGAGGGATGAGAAGGACCAGGACAAAGGTAGATCTGTTAAGAATAATTAAAAAAAAAAAATCAAAGAGAAGGATGAACACAAATGTACCAACTGAAGCAGGTTACAGTTATGGACTAGGTCGTCACTCCCCAACCCTTAGTATTCCTAGCCTCATCCTCTCAGCAGCTCCTCCCTACTTAGCTAGGCTCCACTTTCCATTTCTCCCTGTTACCTTGGCTGAGCTGTCACTAGAATCATCCTCTACCTTGATCTGTATGTATCCCTTTCGGGTACAAGACTCTGATTTACCAGTTAAGAAAACACCAAAGACAACCTCCACAGCTTCATCCAGATCTGCCAGGCCAATCTGGAGTCATAAGAGTTCCAGTTTAGAATAGCTGATGCATTATTTTCTACAAGTACAGAAGGACCTACAGATCTTTTCCTCCAACTCTGGTTCTTCATCCATTGTTGTGGTGCCTTCAGCTCCATCCCTTTCACCTCCTCCCCAGCATGCTGGGACACACTGTTCCCTATCATCCAGCTTCCTTCCCCTACACTGGCACTGACTGTCTTGCAGCTGAGTTGCCAAGGTCAGTGCCCCCTGGTAAGGCTGGACTCTCAGGGTTTGAGTCATGCCTTCCCTTAAAGGGATTCAGCCTTAGGCAGATTGGCTCCATTCTCTGTATTGTATCTTATTGTGTTGGTGCTTGATACTGGTCTTTCCTTGAATCCTTGGATCCAAAGATAACCACGTTTAGCTGTCTGGATTTTATGCAAGCTTATGACAGCAAAGATCCTGCCTTACTTGGAGTCAGATGTGTCTAGATCTCTTTCTCAGTCTGTTTCCTCAAATTCTCATCAGCTTGCTCAGGGATAGCTTACATCTTGAGGTGTCAAGAGTCCCATAGTTATGAGGCTCCCTGCCTGTTTAGTGTCTCCCAGTCCACCCCCTAGGAGGTACAAAGAGAAAATGTAAGAGAAAGCCCGTAGACTTGCCGGAAGAGTCACTCGTAGACGATACAAATCTCATTGAAGGAAAGGGTTCACGTACATCCCCCCCCCCCTATGAAGCTGTCTCCTTTGGCAACTTACTTGAATTAATGAAATAATATGGGGATGGGTCACTGAAGTCCCATCTCCCAAGGAATCTGTATTTCCTGAAGCCTTTGGCATAGGCCTATCCATGTCTTGGGTGATTTACAAAGCATCTTGGGGGAACCTGATATAAAGGTCCACTCCACAGAAAACCTGATAAAATTCTTGTTCCACCCAAGGATAGCCCTTCTGAAGTAAGAGTACAGCTCTGGATGCCATGGTGGTTGTTGCAGCCACAAAAAAGGACATCTCGAAGAAGAGTTCTGCAGTCTATCCCCCCCAACATGGAGTCTCTGGCATTGATCTGCTTAGGAAAGGGCACCGATGTTTCAGTCAGCCTTGTCTTCAGTGCACTGAATTATATAGCCCATTTGATGAGACTTCAGAGGGATTTTATCTCAGAAGTGTCAAAGTAAGAAAGGACCCAGCAACCTCCTGATGTCCAGAAGAATCTGGATGCTCAGCTATCCACAGTGTAGTATAACTACCATATATATGAGGCTGTTGTCCAGTGCTGCTAATGACATGGCCTGCACTGCAGGCACTGGCATCACCATGAGCCACCGTGTCTGGATATACTTGTACAATTTTGCAGACTGTTTCAAGACATCCTTTATCAACCCTCAATATGATGGATCTTCGGTTTTCATTCCAAGGTCAAAGAGACTCTTGTGAGGAGAAAACAAGATGGAGAGTGTGACGTCCCCCCTCTAGACCAGTAATCAAGGAGCCTAAATCCACCTCACTGACACCAGTGAGGGATGTTCACTTGGAACAAAAATAGATGCACACAGTATTTCCAAATGCAGCTCCCTGTATCAAACACAATTTCTCTTAAGAGCACACAGGGAACACACTCAGTCCAGGGTCTGGGTTTCTCTTTCTCTCTCTCAAGCTCACCAGGTCCTCAGTAAGACTCCCCACTGGCACAATTGTAGAGTTGAGTCCACATTTGAGTATCCAAGTCTCCAACAACCCTCTCTGAGAAACCAGTGCTCTGTGTCCCTGCTATAAGCAGCTGACACACACACAGTCTGATATTTGATTTGTACGTGCGCACGTACACACACACACACACACACACACACACACACACACACACACATTGAAAAGGCTGACACAGATTTACTCTCTTCTACTGCTACCCTTTGCCCAGACTATAAGGTAGTTATTTCCCCCAGACACTCCAAAGCCTGCTTCTCTAAGGCTATTACAAGGGTACCCATTTATACTGAATAAAATTAATATTAATACAAATGGTAATAACTTGACCAATGCGGGAAGGCTCTCCTGAGTGGCCAAAATGTCACCAAATAAATATAAGCACTCTCAGAGATTAAAGTATTTTCTAAAGAACCAGCCACAATTAGAAGTTTAAATATATTTAATAATAAATAATAGAATATGAAAATACCAAATATTTCTTTACAGTAAACACCAGAGTTTTAGTCACAGGAAATATTAAAATAACACATTGGTAGATTCACACAGATACAGAAAAGCAGTATTTAACTCATGTCACTATATTTTCCTGATTGATCTAAAGAATTACTATTCTCTGGTTACTTAATAAAACAAGGCAAGATGAAGTGGGTAAGGGGTCCTTCTTGTCAGGTTTCAAAAGCAGACTGCTCTGAGACTTCAGTCTCATCTAGTATAAAAACATCATTTTTGTGCTGGATTACAGTATGACATCACTTGCATCTGATTTCTGGTTCCGATACTACATCCTTTCATTAGAGGCTGCCAAGATTTTAGCACAGAAATGTTACCTTACACACCTAGAGCTTTGCTCAAATCTGTTGCAGCTTCTGGAAGTCATAAAGCAATTTCAAACTTCCACCCTTCCAGAGTAACAATTAGTTCACCCTCAGAGACAATACAGAAGGCTTCCTAGTACAGATTTATTTGCCTCTGGCAGCCTTGAGACCTGTGAGATGCAATCTTTATGGCCTTGTTAAGTATTTTAATTTCAGGATATTTTCCTAAAAGTTAACTGGGTGTGAGCTTTAACCTCTTCTCTTAATTTCCTCTGTTAAAATATATTAATTTCCAAAGTTGCAGTACAGTCTAACATACAGGTGTATTTCTTTTTCTGTCTAGCAGGACCCACTGCTGGTACATTTTTTAGCACAAGCACTTGTACAAATCAGTTTGATATATAAATGACATATAATACTTTATAAAAGTCCAGCTAGCTACGCTGGTATATGTTACACATCCACTGCCCCACTTCTCCTAGTGTAGCTGGCAATAACTCGCATCAACAACGAAAGATGCAGTCTGCTGTTGGAGTTAATTTCTCCACTTCAAAGAGGTCCTTTTCGAGGAACTAGAAGCTGGGAGTGCATTTGTTTGGAAAGTCACAGCAGTCTTTTCAGGAAGCCTCTGATGACTGTTTCCTTCAGGGCAAGACAGGAAAATTTGAATGGATGTTGTCCAAGGGGCAGAGGAGGTGTCATACAAATGTCCCATTATTCTCTTCTAAATTACTTTTCCCATTTTCTCTTCCCAGTATTTTATAACCTTCTCTGATTGATTATTTCTTATAGTTATTGTGCATACTTGAGAGCCATGCATAGGTCCTCCCAATGCTTTCTTGTAGATTGTGTTTCCAGTTTCTTTTCTCAATCTTTTCTAATCTACTTAGATTGATTCTTATAATTATCATACAATATTTTATATTCCCTACTAATCTTCCTTTTTTTTAGTAACAGCTTCTATTCTAGATTTGACAAAATTTCCTCCACCAAACCTTCAAATACAAACATCTCCTTGCCATATGATCACACATTAAATTAAACCGTACAACAAAAACTTTTGCAAAAATATTTTGCTAAAATAGTTTCAGTTTGTATATCGTTTGCAATTTTTTAAACACCTTTATTAAATTCTCACTTAAGAGATAGGCAAGCATAAATTAACTGAAAAATAAGCAAACCATATTGACTTTTTCCATTTAGATCACATATCTTTTCCTCCTTAGGTTGGCAGGTTCATAGGATGATACTAGGCTATGGGGCCTGAAGTCCCTTATATGCCTGGCCAAGAATTTTGCCCATGTTCCCTCAAAGTCAGCACCCATTTCCCGTGTCCAGCAGGAACACAGGTGGGATCCCAGGGGTGTATTTTCTGTTTCCCATCTAGTCGTCCAGGTTCCTCTTAAAGAGTAAAGAACCACAAAAAAAAAAAAGAAACTCCACTCCACCAAGAACAATCCACCACACAATAGAAAGGTCCAGATTGCACAAGTCCAAAATCCAGGTTAAGCACTTTCTTCCACTAAGAGGGACTTCATCAGAACAAATTAAAAGGCAACCCCCAACCTTTTTATATAATCACATTAACACTTAATTGATCAATTGGTCATGATGTCTTTCAACAGTGTAGTGATTTTTCATCTGAAACAGCTAAGTACGAAGCCACTGATTTAGAGGTTTTAATGGCTGTAATGCATGATGTGACTGGTTTACCGCAATCATTTATAACACTGCTTTTGACTTTAAATTTTAAAATTATTCAAGTAAATGTTTGACTAACGAGCATGCAAACCTACTGACAAAGGGTTAAACTTTTGTCCCCAGTAGGAGGGGCAATGTTGCTGAAACGCTCATTGATCTGAAACTGTTTGCACGCAAGTTGAATTGTAAAGTGTGGTTTAAAACCGGTAATGTAAAGAAAACGAACACTGGCCTGTGAAACTGGATACAAAGTTTAATTAGCACTTTCGTCTGTTGTTACACTTGACTTCCGATTAGAACAGGAATTATTCATACATCACTTCCTTTTATAGCCAGGCTAATTCACATGTCTTTAAAGCAAAATGCACCTAAAAATCACTATTTTAGTTATTATACATAGCTAAATTTCACCTTGTAAAATCCATTAAAACCATACTTATTTATTTACATATTGCATATAGCCCATCAGCCCCCATCTCAAAATTCAAATAAAGTACAATCCAAAATACATTTCCACAAAAATAAATCATGCAGCCTGCGAGCTATTATTCACAGAAACAATTTTTGATTCTCTTAAATCTTTTTTAATTTCTTTGTATTTGAATTTAGTCATTTTTTAACTATTGTAATCTTTTTTGTAATTTACTAATGCTTGGAGCTCATCTCCCTGGGCCTCTACTGAAAATGGACATGTATCCAGCTAGACTAGCCCAGCCAACAAATGTAAAATAAATAAAATAAATAAATAAATGTACTTAAAATAAGCAAATGTTACTGTGTTGCCACAGAAATATACATGTGTGCCCTCCCCCTAAAAATAAAGTTCAGCTTTTAATTTTAAATAGCTGGAGAGAGAAACTACATCATTCAGTCTGGGCGGGTTAGTGGCATCCACTCTAAGTTGCCACATGAATTCTTTGAATTCTAGAAACAATTCCTTTGGTTCCCCCCTACTATCAGGTACTACTTCATCAATGGATCAACACGTGCATCTTTTTTGTATATGACACATGGTCTGTCACCAACATTTTTAAGGACCTCTTTGTCACGTTTAAATATAAACCAATTATTTTTTTAAATATCTTTTATGTCATAAAACTGCAAGTTGTACATCAGAATAAAGGCTGCGCTAAGCTTGTTTGTGTTCCTTGACCCAGCGTCAACCTTTTTATTACTGCTCTTGTCCCTTTCCTCTAAGCCTAGCAATGGAGAAAAGTGTCCTTTAACTCTCTCTTCTGTAACTTCGCACAAAACCGGTTCAATGAAATTGTTAGGGTATTCCCTCCTTAGTAACATGCACCTTAACTTTTCCCTTTCTTCAGTATACATTTCTAGGTCACTGACCATCCGTGCTAACCGCACACATTGACCCTTAACCAAAGATCTTTTTGAAAGTCAGGGTGCCAACTTTCAAAATGTAGGAGAGTGTTAGGGCTTTCTGTAAATGATGGTAGTAAACTTTTACAGTGAATCATCTTTGGTTATAAGGATGTCCAAAAAATTCATTCTATTCTGTGTTGTTCCATAGTAAAGCTCAAAAAAGAAGTGTTCCTATTTAGATATTCAAAAAACTGGTTCAGCTCTAACTCATTTCCTCCTCAAAAAATAAGTATGTCATCAAGAAATCTTCCATAAAACATTCTTTAAACCATTGGCAAGTAAACACTTGAGTCAGCTCCCATTGAGCAAGTGCAATATTTGCAAACAGGGAGGGTGCATGCTACCCCTATCGCTACACCTGTAGTTTGCTTAAAAATCTGATTCTCAAAAATAATAAAGTTATTGAGCACTGTTTCCATAATGGTCCTAAATATAAGTATTTTACTGTGGCTAAAGTTGGTTTGTTTACATAGAAAGTCATAGAACATATCAAGTCCTTCTTCATGTGGTATAACACTAAACAAATCTTTTAACGTCTGTAGTTGTCATAATCAGATTTTCCCTATATAAATCTTGTTTTATTTTCTTTAAACAGTTCCAGGAATCCTTCAGTATATGTTTAAATTCTGATAAAATTATGTTCAAGTGAAAATCAATAAACTTAGCAAAAATGGTTGTTTTTGATGCCTTTGCATCTACAATACGTCTCAAAGGTGGGTTGCTGGTGCTTTTGTGTATTTTGGGGATTCCAAATATGGTTGGAACGTTAGGATATGTCTGAATTAAATAATTATATTCCTACCTTGTTATTTGAAAATTTAATAATAAGTCATTTAATATAACATCCACATTCTTGTATGCTATATGTAGCTCATTTAACGACACTTCTTCATAACCATCACCATATAGAATCCCCAGCATCTTCTCAATATACATGCATTGGCCCATTACCACCAACCCCCCACCTTTGTTGGGTTTCATAACCCTTATTGACCTGTTTGTTGTTATACTGTGCAAAAGCTTTGTTTCCACTTCTGTTAAATGAAATAAATTAGTCCTTTTTGTCTTTAATAACATTGACCTGATGTCATTACTACATACATTTTCAAATAGTTGAAATGTGGGGTGGGGGGTTAAGCACACTGCTTCTTTTGCAGCTCCATGGAGGGTTAGATAATTCATTACCTTGAAAATAACAACTTAGATTTAATTTTCTTGTATACAGTTTTAAATCAAGTAGGCATCTGTCAATCTTGGCATTAGTTATAGGTACATAATTAATACCTTTTTCAAATAATGTTGCCCATTCATTAGTGACAGCCTGACTACTGTAATTGTATATACTAAAGCCTTTGTAGTAATTTTCAATGATAGTACAAGCATCATCATCTGTCTTCATAATACAAACAACATCTTTTTTATTGTCATTATGATTCAAAATATTTGCTGGTACATTCTCCCTCCCCTGCCCCCCCCCCTCCTTGAATACACAGTTCTCTGTCCGTAAGTGGGCACCCTGACTTTCAAAAAAGATCTTTGGCTAAGGGCCAATATGTGCGGTTAGCATGGGATGGTCAGTGACCTAGAAATGTATATTGAAGAAAGAGAAAAGTTAAGGGGCATGTTACTAAGGAGGGGATACCCGAACAGTTTCATTGAACCGGTTTTGTTGAAGTTACAGGAAAGAGAGTTAAAGGACACTTTTTTTCCATTGTTAGGCTCAGAGGAAAGGGACAACAGTAATAAAAAGGTTGATGTGGGGTCAAGGAACACAAACGAGTTTTAACAGGGCCTTTATTCTGACGTACAACTTGCAATTTTATGACATAAAAGATATTTTAAAAAAGAATTTGTTTATATTTAAAAGTGACAGAGGTCCTTAAAAATGTATATGTGTCATATACAAAAAAGATGCATGTGTCAAAGATTTATTGGAAAGAAATAGAGGGGAATAAAAACTATAACAAAGGTAAGATATTAAAATGTGAACACTTTAACCAATGTGCCAATGTATTACAAATAGAAAATTTTTATTTTCAACTAAATTTCAAGTTGAACTGTAACAGTACACACATTGTATATGTCACCCTATGTCAAGGCTGTGAAAGTTCTTACATAGGGAAGACTAAGAAAGCGTTTAAAGTTCGTATTTACCAACATATGTATGACATCAGGAAGGGTAATGAAAAGAATGTATTGGCTGTACATACTATCTTGAACCCAGATCACAAGTTTAAATTTGTAGCCATTGATCAAGTAATACCTGATAGGAGGGGGGACCAAAAGAATTGTTTCTAGAATTCAAAGAATTCATGTGGCAACTTAGAGTGGATGCCACTAACCCGACCGGAATGAATGATGTAGTTTCACTCTCCAGCTATTTAAAATTAAAAGCTGAACTTTATTCTTTATTTTTAGGGGAAGGGCACACATGTATATTTCTGTGGCAACACAGCACATGATTTATTTTTCTGGAAATGTATTTTGGATTGTACTTTATTTTGATTTTGAGATGGGGGGTTATGGGCTATATGCAATATGTAAATAAAGAAGTATGGTTTTAATGCATTTTGCAAGGTGAAATTTAGCTATGTATAATTAAAACAATAGTGATTTTTAGGTGCATTTTGCTTTAATGACATGTGACTTAGCCTGGCTATAAAAGGAAGTGATGTATGAATAATTCCTGTTTTAATCTGAAGAAGTCAAGTGTAACAACAAATGAAAGCGCTAATTAAACTTTGTATCCAGTTTCACCTGCCAGTGTTTGTTTTTTTTACATTACTGGTTTTATCTGTGGTGGTTGGCTAAAGTGTGGTTTAATAATGAAGCTAGTTATGGCTCTGTTAAATTGAAAAAAGCCTAGCACATTCAGCCCTCCCTGTAACAATTTCATAGGGGTCTTTGAAAGAATATGTGAGACTGATATTGGTTATTTAATACTTCTAAATTTGAATTTAATGGTAATCTAAGCAAGAACGAGTATGTTTTGTTGTTTGAAATAGACAAAAACAAGGGTATTTGTGTTACGAAACCCGATAGAGGTAGTGGAATTGTGGTTATGGATAGGGGCGACTATTCCAATGGAATGAATGCTTTACTAATGGAGGGGGCATATGTGGAGAGTTCATTAAATGAGATTAACATCATGAATGCGGCAGTTGATTTGGCATTAGAAGATATGGTGTTTCAAGGCCAAATTAATGAGGAAGAATACAGATTTATTAGAAATGACTATCCTATGGTGTCTTAACATTTTTGGTATACCCAAAATTCATTAAGGGTTAAGAAACCCAACGTTTAGACCGATAGTTGATGGTAGGTGTTCTAAAACCTGTTTCATTAGCAGATTTTTGGATATTCAATTACAAAAAGGGTTGGTTGCCTTCCCGTACATTTGCAAAGACTCCTGGCATTTTTTGGACAAACTAAATAAAATAGTGATCAGTAAGGACATCATACTGGTCACAATTGACGTTTGTAACTTCAGTCATACCTCATGAAATGGGCCTAATTTGGTTAGAGGCACAATTGGTAAAAACTGGGTTATATGATCAAGACCAGATCAATAAATATATAGTTTTGATGGAGCTGGTCCTTAAAAACAACTATGTGTTCTTTGAAGGACAATATTACAAACAGGCAAAGGGGGTGGCATGCACTCCCATTTTTGCCAACTATGTCATGTCCTACTGGGAGCAGGAGTATTTTCATCCAAGAAACTTGCATTATACTAGATTTCTGGATGACGTCTTCCTTGTATGGAATGGTTCAGAAGAGCTCTTAAATGGGTTTTTGCAGTATGTTAAACAGTCAGTTTGTTGAAATTTACATTTAGTTACAGCAAGGATAGCATCACCTGTCTGGATGTTCAACTCGGGGTGGTGTTGGAAAATAATAGATTGACATCAGGGATTTTTCGAAAGCCAACCTTTTCTAATTCATATTTAGATTTTAACCATCGGCATCCCTATTATCAAAAGAGGTCTATCATTAAAGGAGAACTGGTTAGGGCTGCCCAAATGTTAAGTGATGGTAACAAGTTTAAGGATGAAGTGTTACTCATAACTCAGATGTTTAAGCAAAGAGGGTACCCCTTGCAGATGTTGAACGAAGTCAGTGATGAAGTTACCAAAAAGTGTAGTGATGGAATTTATAAACCCATTTTAGGGATGGGAGACAGGATAGGTATAATCCCTGATTCCAGCAAGAAGGACAGGGTAGACATGAAGCTTACTTTCATCACTACATTTAACATTGATTCAAAAGCAGTTGTTGATATAATTAGGTGTAATTGGGAAATTCGACCATCAAATAGCCCAAAAAGTGGGCAAGACCCATGTTATAGTTTATAGAAGAGATAGGTCCTTTAAAAATATTTTGGAAATGAGTGGGTTCAATAACGGCTTGGTAAATTCTAGGAATAGTGGTAATTTTAAATGTGGGCTGGGATCCTGCTGTAGGAATATTTTGGAGACTGGGAATTAATTTAGCCTGAGTGGGAGAATAATTCACATTATGGGGCATTTTAATTGTAACAGCAAGAATGTTGTTTACTTGGCTAAGTGCTTAAATTGTTCCACATAGGTTAGGGGTTTTGAAAAAGGTTTTTATTGTACTTGTAAGCTGATGTGTAATATAAATATGTAATGTCTATATTACTACTTTTTTAACATTGTTGCTTTTTACAATTGATTTTTTATAATTGATTTTCTCAGTGTTTCAACAGTTTAATGTGGTTTAATTGAATAATTAAGTGTTAATGTGATTATATAAAAAGGGTTGGGGTTTGCTTTTTAATTTGTTCTGATGAAGTCCCTCTTAGGGGAAGAAAGTGCTTAACCTGGATTTTGGACTTGTGCAATAAATCGTATTTGGACCTTTCTATCATGTGGTGGATTGTTCTTGGTAGAGTGGAGTTTCTTTCCTCTTAAAGAGGGCTAGAGAGGTACTCTGCTCGACATGGAGAGGGAGTCTATTCCACAAATGGAGGGAGTCTTTGGGACACAAATCTATCCCTCCAACAAGTTTTATTAATGTCACAGACCAGGTTAAGGCCTTGTGTGTGGGTTGCAGAGTTTGACTTACAGATATGCATCATCTCCATCAAGACTGATTCCAAGATGGCCCTGTACACCATACACAAATCACCTCTGAGCCGTTAGTACGAGTCTGATTAGAGGAAGAGGGCTTTTAGCCTATCTGTATAGGACAGGTGTTTGAGACCCTGGATTTTCCTGGTCAGGAACCTCTGTCATCTCTCCAGCTGCCGCATGTGCTTGGCAAGGTACATGCTGAAGGGGGCATTGTACTCGATAATGGGTTTGATAAGTGAGGAGTACAGGGATGTTATGACCTCCTTGTTCCAAGATGAAATACCCTTATTTATGAGGTGGGCCATGTAGAAAGCCTTTCATACAACGGAGGCAATGTGGTGGTCAAAAGTCAGGTTACTATCAACCTGGGTGCCCAAGTCCCTCACAACTGATTGCATAGTTAGGACATTGTTATTAATGTGATAATTAGTAGGGATGCCATTTTCCCCAAAGGTGATGATGATGCATTTCTTGGCATTCAGTTTGAGGCCATGCTTCTGGCACCAGTCATTTGTTTGGGTAATACCCTATAGGAGGATGTTCACATCACTAGGGGAATTTAAGAGAGCGCCCAGCTTGCAATCATTTGCAAACTTGGTCAGCCACAGACCACTAGTTTTGGCTTGTACCTCAGAAAAGTATATCCCAAACAGTAGACCGATCTGTGGAGTACACCGCTTGTTACGGGTCTACTACTAGAGGCGGCTTCCCCTATTTTGACTGAGTGGGTTCTATCAGTGAGTCAGTTAGCTACCCATTTGGTAACATATGGGTTGATGTCTAGTTGGGACAGTTTATTATGCCAGAGTGAGGAATAATATCGAAGGCTTTGGATAGGTCAAGGTAGGTGGTGTGCACAGTCTTCGCCTCATCCATGGCTTTGGTGACTGTTTCGAAGAAGTCGACCACATTTAACAGGCATGATCTCCCTCTGACAAAACCAAACTGTGTGGGGGGTCAAGCATTTATTTTCTTTGTAACTATCTTCAGTCATACATTAGATAAATATGCTTCCCCACCATAGGAACAACAGATTTTCAAGGAATCCTTTTCTGGTACCATAATGAAAACAAATGTTCAGTTAGACAAAAAATGTAAATGCAAAAGTTACTCAGTAGACACATCTTCGCAATGGTGTACATTTTGAGAGTGTAAACCTAAGTCATTATTTAATATTTGGTAAGGAATGCAGATGTTATGTATATTTTTTGCATATTTGGTAAAACAAATCAGAATATTTCTGTGCACATTCCATGTAGGCCCATACAGTTTAATTTGTGTGAATGTCAGTTTTAAAATGGTACTTTAACCAGTATTGCATGTTAACCCTTTACTGAGATATTCACAGAAATATGATCAATATATTTCTTATAATCTGACAATTACAGAAAGCACATCTCATAACCTGCAACAGATAGAATGCGTCATTGTACAAGTTATGTGGCTCAGTGTCGGCTTGAAAATTATCCTTCGTGTGTTATTCCCATGTTCTCTTGAAAAAATATGGATATGATAATGGAAAACATCATCATTTCCATAATGTGACAAATAAGTATTAGATGTTCTTCATCTCACATTGCTGCAGTCCTTACATATGGGTAGTCCGCTGTCCTCGGTCGGCCCGAATACCAAAGTATTAGGCTGACGTCGGTCAAGGTGCCTAAAACTGACATCAGGACGTCAGGGTACAAAAGCGCATGACCGACGTCATTTCCTCAGTCTTTTTTGCCGCATGGTCTGATGCAGAAGCAGCGTTGCAAGTGCCGTTCGGCGTTCTGAAATTTTTCGAATTCGGAGTTTCAGACCGAATCCAAGTTGGCTAAGTACCCCGTTGGGGAATATTTTGGTTTTTTCTTGCCTCAGTGTTTTACCGGATGTCAGAAAAAGTGAATAACTGTATTTCTTGTGGGAAACAGATACCGCATAGGGATTATCATTCTTTGTGTATTCCTTGTTTGGGGCCTGAGCACGACGTTGTTGGGTGTCGCTTTTGTGCTAGGTTCAATAAACGCACTATTAAGCGAAGGTTAGATTGTGCTAGGCTGGTCTTTGGGAAGCGGTGCAATTATAATATGCCGTCGGATTCTCCGGCGCCCGCTTCTGCGAAGAAGCGCAAAGGCAAAGCAGTTAAACCCAGGTTAGATGAGTCGTCCGTTCCGGACGCCGGTTCTTTAGAGGCTTCAGTGGAACCGGTGGTTCCGACGGAGACTTCTCTGGAGTCTCAGGGGGAGACTTTGATTTTGCAGGAGGTGGTCTCTCAGGAGGCAGGTCAGGCTGAAGGGGCTTCTCAAGTTACTGTACTCCCCTCCCTTCCTAGGGTGGTTAGGCCTTCTCCTTCTGTTTCCAAGGCTTCTCCCAGAGGCAGGCCAGTTTTAGCTTCTGTTGGTGTCACTCCTAGTTCAGCAGGGTCTGTGCCTAAGAAGCACATGCTTAAAATGGCAGAAGATTTGATTACTCTGATTAGAGGTTCTTTGCCCCCTCCTGATAAGAGGCCTAGAGTGGAGCCAGAGTTGGGAAGTTTTGAGCAGGCTTCGGATGTTTCAGAGTCTTCAGCTGAAGACTTGCAGGAGTACTCTCCTTATTCTGATTCTGATGCAGATGATTCCACTCCTTCTGCTTCTCCTCCAGAGGATTTTTCTTTTTCGGAGACACTTCATTCTATGAGGGAACATTTTAAGTGGGAAGGTCAGGACTTCTCTGATTCTCGGAAAAGGCTTAGGGAATTTTTGCTGTTACCCCAGCATAGGCCCTTGGCTATACCCCCTGTTCTGGATGTTGTGGAAGATGTGTTTGCAGAGGCTTCACTTAATCCTGATTCTCTGCCTCCTGCTCCTGTTAAACCGGATAGGTATTACAGGGTGCCTGAGGCTCATAAATATCTTTATAAGAGTCCTAGGGCGGACCCAGAAACTATTAGTCAGGGACCTAAGGGTGTCAAGGCCTCTGTTGTAAAAATCCGGTTCCTCTAGATAAAGAAGCCAGAGCTTTGGATAGATGGGGAAAGAAGGTCTATACATCTTCTACCTTAGCTATGAGGGCTTTGAATTGCCAGTTTCATATGTTGAAATATCAAAACTTTCTTCTTTCTCAATTGAAGTCTAAGGTGGATGCTCTGGCGGAAGGCATTGAGTGTAAAGAATTACAAGATTTGGTGCATGTCTCTGAACAAGTGGGTAAGCATTCATTACAGTGTGGTTTTGATGCTGTGCAGGCCTCGTCTAGGGTGGCTGCCACTGGCTCAGTTCTTCGCAGGCACGCCTGGCTGAAGGATCAGAATTTATCTGACCATGTTAAGACAAGGATTTTGGATGCTCCTTTGCAGTCTGATGTGTTGTTTGGTTCACCTGTGGAGTCAGTCTTGAAGAAAATGGAAGACAAGGCTAAGTCTATGCAGGCTGTTAAAGATTTTTTGCAAGTTCAGCCTCCAAGTTTAGTAGGAATTGGCCTGCTAAGGGGTGGACGTATCCTTCTTATGATTCTCAGTCTAGGGGTAGATCTAGACGTGGTAGGGGCAGAGCTCAGAGTTCTTTCAGGCCTAGAACAGGGAGTTCACCTGCACAATCTTCGGGTGAGGGCAGGGGCCAGTCCTTTCGTAAACAGGCCCAATGACCTACTTTTTCAGCTGCCAGATCCTTCTTGCCTGGCAGCACCTTTGGGAGGAAGGTTAGCACTCTTCAAGGAAAATTGGATGTTGATTACCCAGAACAAATGGGTATTGGATATCATACACCAGGGTTACAAGTTTTATTTCCATACCTTGCCTCCTTTCAAAGGCATGCCGGACGTTCCTCCTCTGCAAAGACTAGAGGCTCACAAACAAATTTCTCTACTTCTTCAAACAGGGGCCATACAACCGGTCCCTCTGCCAGAAGTGGGCCTAGGATTTTATTCTCGCCTGTTTCTAGTACCAAAGAAAGGAAACACGTGGAGACCAATTTTGGATTTATCTATCCTCAACACATATCTGGACATTCCCAAGTTCAAAATGTTGACGTTACAACAGCTTTTACCTCTGCTGGGCAAAGATCACTGGATGGTGACTCTGGATCTCAAGGAGGCTTACCTTCATGTTCCTATCAGGCCCAGTTGCAGGAAGTATCTGCGTTTTCGGGCTGGGACTTCACATTATCAGTTCTCTGCATTGCCCTTTGGCTTATCTACTGCGCCCAGAGTGTTCACGAAGGTTCTGGCTCCAGTGGTAGCTTTCTTCAGGCTAAGAGGAATACAAGTCTATCCTTATTTGGACGATTGCCTGATTCTGGCCCAAGAAAAGGACGAACGTCTTCATCATCTACAGTATGTGATGGCAGTGTTAAGATCCCTGGGGTATTCTGTGAACGAAATAAAGTCCAGTCTAGTACCCTCTCAGGACATGTGCTTTCTGGGTGTGAGACTGAATACAGCATCCCAGATGGCCTTTTTGACCCCGGACAAACAAAAGAATCTTTCTCTTTACTTCCACCAATTGTCTCGTCAGTCCAGGCTGACTGCAAGGACAGTCCTTCAAGCCTTGGGGTTCATGGCATCTTGTATTCTGGTACTTCCCAATGCCAAACTGCATATGAGGAAGCTACAATGGTATCTCAAGAATGTATGGACACAGCACTGCCAAGATTTGGACACTGTCATTCAGATAATACCTTGCATTCAAAAGGAGTTTTTGTGGTGGGCTCAGGAATGTCACCTAAACAAGGGACTCTCTGTGACCCGGCCAGAGGAGAGTCAGATTTTAATGACAGATGCCTCAGACAAAGCTTGGGGAGCTCATCTAAATGGAAAATGGGTACAAGACACGTGGCCTGCCAGACTTCAACATCTACATATCAACTTGAAGGAGATGTTAGCAGTCCAATTTGCATTGATAGCTTTCAAGGATTTACTTCTTCCAGGGCAGGTGTTGATTCAAACAGACAACACAACTGTCATGTGGTACATCAACAAGCAAGGGGAACGCATTCTTATCCTCTATGCAGACAAGCAATGATTTTGTGGGAGACTGCTCTCAGTTTACAGCTAAATCTTCAGGCAAGGTTTCTGCCAGGAGCACAGAACTCCTTAGCAGATGTGTTGAGCAGACAAATTATGGATCCCCACGAGTGGAAATTGGATCCTCATGTATTTCAGAGATTGACAGTGTTATGGGGAACTCCAGACATAGATCTGTTCGCTTCTCCACTAAATTACCAGCTGCCAAAGTTTTGCACAAAAGGTTTCATCCCACAGCTTGGAAAGTGGATGCTCTCTCATTCAATTGGAGCAATCTTCACGTGTATGCCTTTCCACCTCTGCCTCTCCTCCCAAAGGTACTGCTGAAGGTCAGACAGGACAAGCCAAACATGATTTTAATAGCTCCAGATTGACCTCGACAGCACTGGTACCCATTACTGAGAAGTCTGGTACAGGAGCCTCCATGGCCTTTGCCTTGATTCCTCACCTGCTGTCTCAGGAGAACAGTCATTTACTCAATGTCAAACTTCATTCTCTACATCTGACAGCCTGGCATATTCTGTTTTAAACCCTGGAGGGTCTCAGCTTCCACAACAAGTTTTGAATGTTATTTTGGAGGCCAGAAGGCCTAGTACAAGGAAAGTTTACGCAGATAAATGGAGGAGATTTTTATTTTGGAGTACAGCAAAGGACTTTGATGTTTCTAAACCTAATTTAAGTGTTGCGCTTCAATACCTTACTGTGTTATTGGACAAAGGTTTGTCCTTCTCCTCTATAAAGGTTCATGCTGCAGCAATTTCTGCTCACTATGACTGTGACCCACCATTATTTTCTCAGCCTTTGTTTAAGCAATTCCTTAGAGGGGCAAAGAATATAAGACCCCCACGTAGAGCTCCTACTCCTGCTTGGGATCTCAATTTTGTGTTGGAGAAACTCACTCTACAACCTTTTGAGTCTGCAGCATCGGCAGAGTTGAAATATTTATCATGGAAGACTGCTTTTTTGTTGGCCATAACCTCTGCGAAAAGGGTTTCTGAATTACAGGCCCTTATGGCAGTTGAGCCTTTCTTAATTTTCCACAAGGATAGGGTGTCTTTGCGTACTAACCCTTCTTTTATGCCTAAAGTGGTTTCTAGTGTGGCTTTAAACCAAACTATTCATTTGCCTACTTTTTATGCAAACCCCCAAAATAAAGGGGAAAGGATTTTGCACACTTTGGATATACACAGACAGTTGCGATATTATTTGAGCAGAACTAAAGGGTTCAGGCAGTCTCAGCAGTTGTTTGTTTCTTTTGCTTTGGGTTCTCAGGGCAAACCTGTTTCAAAACAAACTATTTCTAAGTGGATTGGTTTTTGTATTGCTTTCTGTTATTCCCATCATGGTAAGGAGATTCCAGCTGGGATTAGGCCTCATTCCACTAGGGCTACTGCCACTTCTACAGCTTTTTTAGGGGTGGCTACTAAAGATATTTTGGAAGCAGCTACTTGGAGTTCAGTGCATACTTTCTCTAACCATTACCACCTTCCTCTTTACTCTAAATCCAGGGCTGGATTTGCCACTGCAATTTTACAGGGCATTTTGGCAGCTCCTAATGCTTTATAGTTTTGCCATCCTCCCTTACCTCTGCTTTGGGATTCTACCCATATGTAAGGACTGCAGCAATGTGAGATGAAGAACATAGTACAGTTTTGTACCTACCATAAATGTAGATGTTCGAAGATCCACATTGCTGCAGTCCAATTTACCCTCCCTCCTTCCCCTCTGTTGTTGAAGGTGGTGGTGTGGTTTGTGTTGTACATATTGTAAATATGGTTAGTGCACGGGTGGTTGGTTAGTTTTTGCTGGTTTTTGGCTTTGGCCTTTCTTGTTAGGGCCTTCTGACATCTGGGGCAAGAAAAGACTGAGGAAATGACGTCGGTCATGCGCTTTTGTACCCTGACGTCCTGATGTCAGTTTTAGGCGCCTTGACCGACGTCAGTCTAATACTTTGGTATTCGGGCCGACCGAGGACAGCGGACTACCCATATGTAAGGACTGCAGCAATGTGGATCTTCGAACATCTACATTTATGGTAGGTACAAAACTGTACTATTTTTGTCATTGCCATGGATAAGCATGGCTGGTCTGTGTTTGTTTCACTGTCAGTATTAGACTTCACCATGTCATTGCCTTACTTCCTTGTACATGTATTGACAGAAGTATGACAAAAGATATTATTTTCATAATGCAACAAGTAAACTGTGATATCTGTCCATATGTGCTTCTCGCATTTCCTGTCATTACGTGAATTTGTACATTTTGATAGCTGCTTCAAAACGATGCCTCATTTATCTTGCCATCTTTCCTGACACACTAATTCACTAAAATATCAAAAATATTTTCATAACCGAAGTCGTAAACTGTAATGTCTGTACATGTTTTCAGCACAGAGTTAGTTCTTTCGTCATGTTATATTTATGCCATTTTCAAAATGAGGCCTTATTCAGCATGTTGACATGTTGCCTAGCAGAGGTATTCACCAAAATTTTAATAAATATCATAATTTTCGTAAACTGTCATATCTGTACATGTATGCAGCATGCAGTTATGGTTCTTTTAGCAAGTTGTAAGAATCTGTGCCATCTTCCAAAATGAGGTCTTACTCTGTACATTGACATCTTTCCCAGCAGAGTTATTCGCAAAAATATGAAAAAATGTAACAACTTTCATAACCTAAGCAATAAGCAAACTGTCATACCTATACATGTTTGCGGCATACAGTAGCAGTTCTTTCACCATACTGTAAGTATTAATGACACCTTCAAAATGAGGGCTTATGATGGATGATTCATAGCAAAGTCATTCCCCAAAATATAATTTGCATATTGTAAGTAATGAACTGTGATACCTATTCATGTATACAGCATACAGTTACAGTCTTGTCACCATTATGCAAGTACTGATATCTTCAAAACAAGACCTTCCTCAGCATTCTCAAGTGTTCCATAACTGAGGAATTCAGACTAGATGAAAATTTAGCATAATTTTCATAGGATCTACTTTGACAGGTTAAAATTCCAAAACTTCGAAATTCAGTCTACCAAGACCAGAATATTGAAGTTTTGGAACTTTGAAACTTAATTTTTTTTTTATTTTATTAAACGTTTTTGCAGGGACAAGCCCCACCCCCTGCACCCTCCACAGCCTCTGCTAAATAAATATTCCAACTCCAAGATCGCACTACAATAAGGAAAACGATAAATTTCCTGTTCCGCGATGTACAGTGATCTCCATTAGGAAAGTTCAGTACTCCAGAACTTCGATGTTCTGGTCTCAGCAGACAGACAGCAACAGTAATCCTTCTGCACAAATAAGGACCATCAACTGACACTGGGAATTATAGGCACATAAGTTTGACTAGCCTCATCTGCAAGGCCATGGAAAGAATCATTATGGTCCTTATTAACAAAGACATGGATCCATTTTGGATTTGTTAAAGGTAGATCATGCCAGTTAAACATGGTTGACTTCTTTGAGAAAGCCACCAAGAACTTGGAGGAGGGGAAGACAAGTGCATGCCACCTGTCTTGACCTAGCCAAGGTATTTGACACAATCCTCCCCACTCGAGCATTACAGAGAAACTCTCACAATTGGGAATTAACCCTTGAATTACCAGATGGGTAGCCAACTGTCTCACCGACAGGAGACACACTGTCAAACTGAGTGACTTCACCTCTAGCAAAAGGTCAGTCACCATTGACATACCACAGGGTTCTGTGGTGGGCCCCTTACTGTTTGGAATTTATTTCTCAGTAGTCCAAGCAAATGTTGATGGCCTGTGGCTCACCAAGTTTCACCAACTATTGCAAATTGGGAGCAATCATTGACTCCCACAATAATGTTAATATCCTGCAGACAGGATTAATGCAGCAAAATGATTGATGCCAAAGCCATGGATTAAAGCTAAATGCAAACAAATGCATTACTATTATTCCCTTTGTGAAAGCTGACACACTTGCTAATTACATTATAGACAGCAACCCCCTAAGTGCAGACCCATTGGTAATTGATCTGGGTACTCGGGTTGATAGCAGTCTGAACTTTGACCACCCCATATCCACAGTAGTAAGGAAACCCTATGTGGCACATCTTGTAAATAAAGGCATTGCATCTAGATCCAAGGGTGCTACAATTCAGTTTTACTTGGCCCTCATCAGACCAATAATTGAATACAGTGCTCCCTTTTGCTTGCACCCACCAGACACCTCCAACAGTTGGAGAGACCACAGAGGTTTCTCACCAAGAAATTGCAGGGTACACAAAACAAGTCTTGTGTGGAAAAGACAAAAGCCCTATCACTGTATTCTGTCTTCTACAGGTTGCTAAGGGGTGACCTGTGCCTGGCTTATAGGGCAGTCTCTGACCTGGCCCCGATGGAAATGCTACACATTTATAAATCAAACTGCAGGAGGGTCACTCATTCCAGGGATCTTACCCTAGCCTCTGACATGAAGAGATCATGCTGTAGAGAAAGATGCATCTCCCAGAGACTGCCACATCTCTGGAATAGGCTTCCAGTTTGCATGAAACAGAGGCCCTCTCTGACCTTCTTCAAGCACAACCTAGATCAAAGGATGAGTGACTGCAAATTTATTTCTGGGGTGGTGCCCATGTCCCTCCTGGACAGAGGAAGTTTGTATTAATTACCATAGACCCTTACCTCTGTGAACTTCACTCACTTAACCACTATTAGGTTAACGCAGTATAAATGTGGCTAGGCTTGTAAGAGGTCTAGGGCTGTCTCGCTCATCTGGTCAGGATAAAACAGACAGACATTCGTGGGTTCAGTTCAAGCAGCTTTATTACAGACACATCAAGAATGAGGCTTTGTAACTTAAACTCAAATAAACCTATAAACAGACTGAATACTACACTTATACATATTAACACTCTGGCTGTTGTCTCAAAATGGTACTGCTGCCTGCACATGCTCACTATTTATATGCACGTGTTTACATCTGGAAATGCTTAAAGGTGCATACATACAACTCTGTTCTACATCCTCCCTCTTTGAGAAATGAGAGCATATATTAAATGACAGTATTCAATGACATGCAATTTACTGAAATGATCTTTTGACATGCAGTTATACAGAACTAATTCTTTGACATGCAGTCATACAAAATTAGACACACAAAACAATCCTATCCAGGTTTCTGTGTATTTTACACTAGGTCAAGAAGTACAACTTGATCATGTAACATAAAAGTAAGAATTTGATACAGCAACGGGGATCGTCTTCAAGGAATGTTCAACGTTGGGGACAACAGGGACATCATCAGGAACGGGAATGGGTGCTGAGACATGTTCTTCGGTATGAACATTGTCTGAGTTGCTCTGAGATCTCGAGTCTGTATCACAGGTATGCTGCAATATCATATCTGATATAGGAAAAAGATGCTGTTTCTTCTGTATTTTATACCCTCAGATTCCACTAAGTAGGATCTCTCCTCAGCACATATACCTCTCACCAGACCAATTTGATCAAAGCATTTTGCCGTTTGCATCCTCACTGTAACTCCTCCTTTTAAAGGACGAAGAAATCTGCTTATTTTATTGTAGCTGGACTTCTGAAAATAACACTTCTTAAAAAGTTGGGCTTTGATTGCTCTGGTGTTTTTAGCATTAGGCAACAACAAACTAGAACTGATGGGCAAGGTTGTTCTGGTTTGCCTAGATAGAAGTCTCTGAGCAGGCAAGCCAAGTAGGCTGTCACTGGGTATATTTCTGAGATTAAGTAAATTCAAGAAGTTATTGGCATTGTCAAACTTTGACCTCTCTAGTAATTGCTTTGCACTCTGTATTGCATGTTTAGTAAGGCCATTTGACTGTGGGTACTCAGAACTACTAGTAACGTGGATGAAGTCCCACTATTTTGCAAATCTTTGCAACAATTGACTGGTAAACTGGGTACCGTTGTCAGAAATAAGTTTGTGTGGACTACCATGGACTGAGAAATGATGTTTCATCTTGGTAATAACAGCACTGGACGTTAGGCTATGTAGCAAATTGATCTCAAACCAGTTTGAATAAGAGTCTACCAACACTAAGTAATTCTGATTGTTTCACTCGAATATGTCAGTTGCTACTGTTGACCAAGGTAATTCATGAATCTGGCTTAGCTGAAGTGGCTCTTTTTGCAAATGCGGTCTAGTACTATTGCACACTGAACAAGAAGAAAGCACTTTATCAATGTCCTTTGATAGAGAAGGCCAAAATACTAGTCCTCTCACCCTTCTTTTGGTCGAATTGGAACCTGTGTGGCCACATTGCAAAATCTGAATGTATTCACATTGTAAGGAAGTAGGAACAATAACCTTTGGACCTTTGAAAATGATACCATCTTTCATCAGCATCTCATCTCTGTATGGAAAGTAAAGTTGCACTTCTGGCAGTACACAGGATTGCTTTGACGGCCATCCAAAATTGACAAAAGTGGTTAAGCTTTTGGAAAATTGGATCAGGCTTTGTATGATCTCTCACCTCATCAAGTCTCATGGTAGAAAAATTATGCACTTCCATGACATCAAAGTCAAAATTCTCTGCATCAAGCTGTTCCGTTGTATTTCTGAATGATCTGGATAAAGTATCAGCTAGATAGTTTGCCTTTTGTATAGACCATTTTGAAATTGCACTTTTGTAATCTGAGCATCATTCTTTGTACTCTTGCTGAAGTGGTATGCATAGGCTTCTTTAAAATAGTGACTAGAGGTTGATCAGTTTCTATTTGGATATCTCGGCCATATATATAATCATGGAACTTTGAACATGCAAACACAATTGCCAAAAGTTCCTTCTCAATTTGAGCATACTGCATTTTAGTTTTGATAAGACTTCTAGATGCATAGGAAACAGGTCTGCCCTCTTGAAGAATAACTGCACCAAGACTGAACAATGAAGTATCACAGGAAAGAACTACTGGTTTCTGGACACCATAGTATCTTAATGTAGTTGGGTTGGTAATTTGCTGTTTGAGGTTATCAAATGCTCTGGTGATCTAACATTTTTGTGTGTCAGCTCTCTTAAAGACACTGGTAACTCACTAAAGTCAGGGATAAATTTGACCCAATAGTTAACCATACCAAGAAAACGCTGTAAAGCTTGGACGTTGTCTGGGGCTGGCATCTCAAGAATGACTACTTGTTTAGAAGGGTCTGTTCGTAAGCCTGTACTGGTAAATAAATGGCATGCATATGTGACTTCTGGTAATCTGAATTTACATTTCAGAAGATTGAACTTTAAGTTTACTCCACCCACTCTGTGCAGAACTAGGTTTCTGTCATGCTCTGCTTCACCATTACCTCCAACCAGTAAATCATCTACTGTTATAGCACACAGCCTGAAAATTTGCTCCGTTGCATGCTGAAAGACAGAATTTATTCCAAAAGGCATCCTGAGGAATCTGCATCTACCAAATGCAGTACTGAATGTAGTCAGTAGTGAAGACTTGCAATCAAGCATTACTTGCCAAAATGAACTCTGCATCTAAGACCAAAAAAACAGTGGCATTTGGCATGAGGGCAGCAATCGCCTCGACTGTATGCATAAGATGATGAGGTTTCTTTAATGACTTGTTGAAGTCTCTTAAGTCAATGCATGTTCTGATTTCATCTGAATTTTTGTAATGAGCAGCAACCATGGAAGACACCCACTCAGTTGATTCTGTGATTGGACAAATCACACCTTGCGGCTTCATTTTGTCCAACTGGACCTTAACTTTGTCCTGCATAGCTATTGGAACTGTCCTGCATAGCTATTGGAACTGTCCTTGCTGGTCTGGCCACTGGACAGACCTCTGGATCTACTTTCATGGAGTGCACAACTGGACGCTTGCCTAACTTGTCGAAAACATCAGCATACTCTGAGAAAAGTGTCACCGATGCTGGAACTGGGACATGTACTTACATGCTATACTTCTTTGGTAAAATAAAGCAGTTTCATTGTTAAAACATCTCTGAGACCTATTAATGATTGCACAGGTCTTCAGACTACATAAAATTACAAGCTGCAACTGTTCCCAGCTGAATAGCAAGAAAGCACTACTGAGCCTTCGTTTTCGAATCTCTTCTCCTCCATAACCAACAAGCTTGGCAAAACTGACCAAATAAAGTTGCTCAACAGCTCTCACGTTAGCAAATGTTGCTGCTGACATTATATTACACTTTGAACTAGTGTCTGCTTTGAGCTCTGTGGGTTTACCATTGATCACGACAGTACAAACTGTTACATTCCTTGCCAACAAATCTACTGCATTAACCTTTTCACCGACCATTGAGACACCATCTATATAGTAAGTAGGGTTGCAGCTTTCTATATGATCAACCTGTTTTTTTTTGAGTGACCTTTCTTAACTGAATGAGGTTTGCTTGATTTACAAAACTTTTGAAAGTGGTTCCATTTCTTACACTTGTGGCATTGCTGACCAAATGCTAAGCACTTTTCTCTTTTAGACTCATGATTGACACCACAATTGCACAGTTATGACACTTGAGACTTCACTTGGGTTTTGCTAACTCACCCTTGTACTGCACTGGGCACTGAGCATGTCCATTTTGCTGAGCTAGTCTTAGAACTTGCTTTAAAGTTACGGCTTCTCCCAGGAAGACCTACAGGGGTTGCAGCTGCCATGTGCTTAGGCTGCTTCTGCTTGCCATGTGCTGCATGTTGTCTGTGTTTGCTCTAGAGGTTGGTGAAACTAAGCTATCACTTGCAAGCATACTTGTGTGCCTTTCTGTGAGTTCATGGATTTTACAGATCTCTATGGCTTTGTTTAATGGTAAATCATTGGCAGGAAGCAAAATCTTTCTCACTGCAGCAATGTTAAAACCACACACAAGCCTGTCCTTTATTAACTCACCTTTGACGTCACCAAATCTACACTTTTAGCCACATTTCTCAAGTCGGTATATAAGCTACAAAGGTTTCACCTGGTTTTTGGTGTCTTGTATAAAATAAATGCCTCTCTAATTTAACATTTGTCTGGGGGGGGTTGCACATTTCTCTAAATTTACTTTTCAAGCACTACGGGTTCTCTCTTGATTCAGCTGATACCACAATATAGCAGCTTTCCACCTTTCCTGCATATATTGCTGGCGCATACACAAATGAATGCTCTCTTTCAATGGCCTCTGACCCAGCTAAGTTAAGCAAAATGAATGCCCTTGTATGTGCATCTTTGTCAGAAAAAGCTGCTTGTATAAAAGTATCGTATTCCTGCTTACTCTCCAGTTCTCTGCAGCATGATCAAACACAAGTAGACTGGGTCTGCGAAATGCCTCTGCCATATCAACACACAGTAAGTGAAGGTGCTTGGAAATATGTATGAACATACACATACATATTTGCCAGAACTTGTAATTATGCCCAATAGCACAACAGACTCTTTGAAATAACTGCACTTTGCCAAATAAGTCTCCATAGCACAAGAATACTTTAAAATCATTGTACTTTGTGAAACCACTCCTTTTCAGTGTAAGAAATACTTTGAAATGACTGTACTTTGCAAATAAACTGGACAGAGCAGAAGCATCTCAGTGTAAGAAACACTTTGAAATGTATGCACTTTGCAAGTAAACCGTACACAGCATATAAACTCTTCAAAAGGGCTATACTTTTGCGAAATAACTCTGTACAGTGCAAGAAACACTTTGAAATGGCAGTACTCTGCGAGTAAATGCACACTGCACAAGAAACTTTTCACAATGGCTGTACTTTGGCTGCACTTTGCAGTATAACTGTACTTTGCACACAGCAAACTCTGAAATAATTGCACCGGCATAAAGCACACACACTGCAAACACTTTGTACACTCTGAGATACTTTGAACAGCTGTAGTTGTGCTTTGAATGGCTTCAGCCAGTGCGAAATAATAGATCTCATTCATTTGGTCATCAACCTGTAGGTTTCAGATCCGAGACGTCAGTTTCACCAGCATCAGATCTGAGCTCCAAGCTCCTCCCCTTACCTATGATACCACTGCACCTCCTTCCTTCCTTCCCTAGGATCTTGTTTGCCACGGCTTCACCTTCAACATGATCCCTTGAGCTCCAGGCTGGTAGGACAGTTTTGGTGGGGTTTTTTTCTGGTTGTGTGTGCATAGTTTTTAGGTAGATCTTTGTCCCCTTTCTTTCCTTAACCTCCCCTCGCATTCTCAGTTTAGTAAAAAAAAAAAAAAAAAAAAAGATTGAGTAGTGTGAGTTTGGTTAGTGTAGTTTAGTGTAGGCCTTCTTTCCCCTTCCTGCCGCATATTTGAGTGTTGGGGTTGGGTTTTTCTGCCTTTGGTACTTTGTATCTTTTGGGCTGCATGATGTCTGATCAACAGAAGTTGATCTTCAGGAAGTGCACAGAGTGTGGCCATAAGTTGTCACCGGTGAATGGCCACACACTGTATGTTGTATGTTTGAGGCAGCACACTTGTCCCTTGACTGCTCCATATATGCGGGGTTTAACCCCAGGGCCCTGAAGGACCACAGGGCCAAGCTGATTTTAAAGGGGCTTCTCCCTTCTACAGAGGAGGCTGCCTCCTTGCCTACTGTTTCTGCGATCACAGCTGTGATGGCAACTACCTTGGTTGTTATGTCCTCCCCTCCCTCCCAGGCTGGGACTCACCATCCTGACCACAGCCTTGGGAAAAGGGAGTCTAGGAAAGAGAGAGAGAGAAAAAGAGAAGGGAAGGAAGAGATCCCCAGAGCACTCTGATCTGGCAGGTCCTCCTTCCAAACTACCTGCTGTTACCAGGCCAACTTCCCCTCGGCTCCATTCCCCGAGATTTTCCCCGGAGCCGGGGGGAGGTTCGGCCTCCTTCTAGGGCCTCAGTGCACTGTCCTTCCCGGCTGGTATCAGTGGCCTCTTCAAGGTCTACGAGAAGCTTATCAGAAGCTGATATGGATAGAATGATGCAAAGGTTTATTCGCACCCAGTTGCAGATGGGGCTCTTGCTGGCACTCTCCCTCTGGAGGGGGTAGCTCGCTACCATTGTTTGCCCCTATTTCTCCTTCTCTGATCCATCCTCCGGTATCAGAGTCCCTGGATCTGAGAAGTTCCTGAGTCAGGGGGCCGGCGCCGATGGTACCGTCTGCCTTGACGCCAGCAGTTACCTTGAGAATGTCTGGTCTGACCGTGTCGGATCCGAGCTCTCGGAGCTGTAGCCTGGTTGTCGGATCCAAGGGGTTGGGTTTTTCTCCATCAGCTCCAACCTTGGGTCACAGCCTACCCCTTGGGGTCTCTGTGCCTTCAGGCTTGGCTCCGATCCCCGTGTCGGATCTGGAGAGAGCGTCCTCTTTCTGTGGAGGCTTGTTCTCCCTCTGTGTTCGATGTGGTGGAGAGGGTTCTCTCACATGGATCGAGATCCCTGACCATTTCCTCGGAGTCTGCCCCAACCCCCTCTTTTCTGGGTGTGCCTTCTGCCATTTAACCCATGCAGGGATGGCCCGTGCTCGATATTCTCCAGACTGTTCCCCTCGAGGAACCACAGGCTGTTCGTGAGTCCTCTCCAGAGAGTTCTACCAAAGATATTTCTCACAAACACAAGTGCAAGAGGCGGCACCTGGACTCCCCTGAGTCCATCATGGAGGATACCAACTTGGAGGAAGGGGAAGGCTCCCCCATATTACCCCCCCAAGGATGTCTCCTTTGGAGATATCATGGAGATCCTGCGTCTGTGGGGGGATTGGTCCACCCCCAAGCCTTCCTCGGACAAGTCGGTGTTTCTGGAGGCATTCGACATGGGCCCATCTACGTCTTGGGTGTCCCCCCTATGGACCCCCCTGGTGGACCTCATTGCCACCAAGGCATGGAAAGAACTGGACACCGTGGAGCCAATCCCAAAACATCCAGATAAATTCTTAAGCCCCTCGGTAGATGGACTGAGCTGGAACATAGGGTCCCCAGTGCATGCCATGGTGGTAGCAACTGCCACGAAGAAGAAACTGGCTCAGGAGAGTTCCATGGTCCATCCCCTGGACCGAGAGTCCAGGTCGATGGACTGGTTGGGAAAGTGGACTTATTCTTCAGCCACCTTTTGTATAAGGGAGCTGAACTATATGGCCCATGTTTACCAGACTGTAGCTTGACTTGATCAGAGTTCACAGCATCTCCCCCGAAGTCCATGTCACCAGAGGATAAACACACATTCTCTACAAGAATGGTTACTCTGAGAGCAGTTAACAACACGTCCATGTGACTCCTTTCTCATGCCACCGGAGTGGCACTTGTGGCTGGGTCCAGCGTTGCTATGAGGCGTCACACCTGGCTCAGGCTATGTAATTTTGCGGAACCCTTCAAAGTGTCTTTTGCGAATGCTCCCTATGATGGCTCTTTCTTGTTTGGGAAGATGGTCCGTGACACACTAGTCCAGAGTGAGAAGGACAGGAAGACACTATCTGCCGTCGGGATCTGCTTCCCTAACCCTCAAAGAACCTTATCCAGGAATCAGCGGGGGAAAAAGAAGATGTGGTTCCGGAATTCCCAGTATTCCTGGGACACTCAGTACTCCATTTCCCCTAGAGGCAGAGGGGGACAAGACAGACACCAGCCCAGAGGCAGAGGGGTCCGAAGAACTTCGGGTCTCGAGAACCGTTCTCGGCCAGACCCACGCAGCAGCCCTGAGGGGTTACCCGACTGCTCTGGAGGCAGTCGGGGGGCCATTTTCTATGCACTTGATGGCATGGAAGTCCATGTCAGTAGACCATTGGTTGCTCCAAATAATATCCAGAGGTTACACAATTCCCTTTGTGCCACGTCCCTCTCCCCCAAAGCACCTCTTGGACGTTCCACCTGCACAAAGGGAGGTAGCAGCCGTCGAAGTAGAAAAGCTGCTAAGCAAACGGGCCATCCAGCTTGTCCCCCCCAGATCACTCCAGATCAGGCGTCTATTCCAGGTTCTTTTTGGTGCCAAAAAGACGGGGGACTCCAGGCCGATTTTCGACCTTTCCACTCTGAACCTGTAGTTGCCAAAGAAAAGTTCTGTATGGCCACTTTACAATCCATCCTGTCTTACCTGCAGGTAAACGACTGGATGTGCTCTATAGGCCTCCATATATCCTACCATATAAAGATGCACAGATGCTCCAGGAGGTTTTTCCGCTTTTGACTAGGAGCCAATCACTACCAGTTCCGGGCCCTACCCTTCGGTCTCACCACAGCCCCCAGGGTGTTCACCAAGGTCATGGCAGCAGTAGCGGTTCACCTGAGGCTTCAGGCAATACAGGTCTAGCCGTACCTGGACGATTGGCTCCTTGCTGCTCCCACCAGGAATCTACTCTGTCAAGCCAGGGATGATTTCTGGAAATTGTCAGACTTGCTGGGCATCACTATAAATACAGCCAAGTCCTTTCTAGAACCGGTTCAGGTCCTGGACTACATAGGGGCAAGAATAGACGCATTGCAGTCCAATGTCTTTCTGACTCTAGAGCGGGTTTGGAACCTTCATCTTCATGTCCTTGCGATTCTTCAGTATCCCTTTCCCACAGCCGCAGTGATGTTAAGAGCCCTAGGATCCATGGCAGCCACTATCATTCTTCTTCTTTGTGCTAGTCTTCACATGCGGGTTCTGCAGTGGACATTGGCGGTCCAGTGGTCCTTACTGGATCGATCATTGACTCATCCGATTCGCATATGCGAGGCGTGCAGGAAGTCCCTCCTCTAGTGGCTCCACTCTCCGGAGATAGAGGGATGGTCCTTTGTTGTAGCCCCTCCCCAAGCCACAGTGACCACGGATGCCTCCCTACTAGGGTGGGGGGGCATTGCTCAGGAAGGACAGTCCAAGGCACATGATCCCTAAACAAGACCAATCTGCATATCAGTGTTCTGGAGATGAGGGCGGTCTTACTAGCGTTGCAGGCCTTTCATGCCTTTCTTCCTCTGGGAACTATTGTGATTCAGACAGACATGTCAGTGGTCTGCTGCATCAACAAACAGGGAGGAACCAGATCCTACCCCATTTGTCGAGAGGCCATGAGAGTGTGGGAATTGAGCGATCTCCACCAACTGTTTTCTGATAGCAACACACATTCTGGGTCTGTCCAACATACTAGCAGACAAATTGAGCAGAACTCTCCTAATGCCTTATGAGTGGTCACTGAATCCTTGTGTAGCGGAGCAGATCTTCCTCGAGTGGGGTCGGCCTTGTCGCAATCTCCTTCCAACGTGAAGTGCAGCGAGTTCTTCGCTCTGATCCCTCCACAGGGGGAATCCCCCAGAGATGCTCTGGTCCATGCTTGGTCTCTTGGTCTTCTTTATGCATATCCTCCGTTATCCCTCATGACAAAGTTTTTACAGAAGGCTCGTTTGTTGGGGAGCAGTCATCCTCATCACCCTATTCTGGCCTTACCAGATCTGGTTTCCCTGTCTGTAGTCTCATCTGGTAGCTCCTCCTTGGATCTGATTCCGGAACTTATTTCGCACCCATCAGGGATTCCTCTTCCAGACCTGGACAGTCTGAAGCTCACTGCTTGGTTGCTCCAGTTCCATTGATTGCCAGGACTCCCAGACTTTCTTCCCCTGTTAGGTCTATTCTGGTAGCAGCCCATAAGTCATCTACCAGGAAAGTTTGCCGTAGTAAATGGAAGTGTTTTTGATCTTGGCTTCTCAGAGGGATCTAGATCCTTTTACGGCTCCAGTGCCAGCGGTTCTTGAATTTTTAGCACACCTTTTCCAGCAGGGCGCCAGCTCTTCTATGCTGAAAGTTCAACTGGCTGCCATTTCTAATTTCCATGTAGGCAAAAACATGGGGTCCTTGGCTTCTTCCAGACTTTGCAAAACCTTCATTAAAGGGACCTTTCTTTTACGGCCTCCGGTTAAGGACCCCACTCCTCCTTGGGATCTTACCTTCATTTTACAGGCGTTAGTTGCTCCGCACTTCGAGCTGCCTGCCTCTGGATTTGAAATTTTTGTCTTGAAAAACAGCTTTCCTAGTGGCTATCACTTCGGTTAGGAGTACGCCAGAACTTCAAGCATTATTGGTTAAATCCTCTTATATGGTTTTCCATAAAGGCAGGGTCTCACTTCGGACCAATCCTTCCTTTTTGCTTAAAGTGGCTTCAGAATCAAATATCAATCAATCTGCCTGTCTTATTTCCAAATTTTCAGAACAAGGGGGAATATAAACTACATTTGTTAGATGTACATAGGCAGTTATGTTTCTGCTTGCACACCTTTTGCAAGTCTGACCAATTGTTCATGTCCTTCGCTAGACCTTTTCTAGGCAAACCAGTTTCTAAGGTGACAATTGCAAGTGGATTTCCCTTTGCATTCTACAGGTTTACAAAGATAAAGGTATGCCTATTCCGTGGAGGGTTCATGCCTATTCTACCAGGTCCATGGCTAGGTCAGCTGCTTTTTGGTCCAGAGTATCCCTGGACAATGTTTGTTCACTGGCTACTTGGTCCTCATCACATACTTTCATTTCTTATTATAAATTGGACATGGTTTCCAGAAGGAGAGCATCCTTTGGTTCCGTGGTGCTCCGGAATATTCTTCCATGAGGGCCTCCCAAGGTTATGGTAGCTGGGGACTCTGCCCCACAGGTTGATGACCAAATGAAGTCAACTACTTCAGATAAAGAAGTTATGTACTTACCACAGTGCTCCATCCAAGTAGTTAGACTTCATTTGTCATCAACTGTGCCTCCGTTCTTCCCCCTGGCCTTATTATTAGGTTCATTCATCTGGAGTGACTAAGAGATGGTGCCTTTGTGGCTCTCTTTTGTGTTTTTACTTGTTGATCAGATTTTGCTGATCGGGTTCATTTGTTGGGTGGCAAACTCGATCTGAGGGAATGAAGAAGGTGCAGTGGTATTATGGGTAGGGGGAGGAGCTTGGAGCTCGGATCTGATGCTGATGAAACTGCCGTCTCGGATCCAAAACCCACAGGTTGATGACAAATTAAGTCTAACTACTCAGATGGAACGTTATGGTAAGTGCATAACTTTTTTTTTGTGCCCAAACCGTCTTTTCCTTTTATTGTACTCGTTGTGCCCTTTTAATCTCTTATCATACTCATACTTTTCTTGTGCCCGTTTTTACTTTAAAACATGCTCTTTATGCAAACCAAAGGTAATTCTGAGCCCCACATGAGTATTTCTGCTAGTTTTATCAAATATCGTGGTTTTGAACATTTTCTTTAATTAATAATGCATTTGTACCGTTTGTTTGATTAATAATGTGTTTTGTGCTACTCGTTTGATTAATAATGCGTTTTGTACCTTCCAAATGCTCTATTTAATTTTCTTTGCAAAATAAATCATTTGTGCAAGTTCTGGTTACTTTGAATTCGTTTCTAGCCCTTTTTGTTTGTCTGAGCTTAATTTCACTCAACCAACTCAATCTGGCTTCACCTTCAACTCTGCACCTCGTGGCTTGAAGAAGTTGTGCACTCAGTCCCAGTTCTGGCACCATATCGGTCATCTTGGTCAGGGTAAAACAGGCAAACATTCATGGGTTCAGTTCAAGCAGCTTTATTACACACAAACACATCAGGAACTGCAACACTCATACATGTTAACACTTCTGGCTGTTCTTTCAAAATGGCACTGCTGCCCGCACATGCTCACTATTTATATGTACATGCTTGCATCTGGAAATGCTTCTTAAAGGTACATACACGTGCTCTGTCCTACAGGCTGTTAGCCTAGTAACCTCCTATGAAGATATGCTTAAAAAAGAGCATCTGGTTTGGGCACTGCTAGATAGGTTAGCTGTAGATTACACCAAGTAAGCACCTATCCATCATCAGGTTATAAACGCCTTACACTCCTACCCCTTGTAAAGACCGATTAGGACCAGCAACCGTGGACAGGCACTTTTCTGGTATCTGTGCATCTAGCTTGATGGACATGGGCATTCTGAGACAATGTAGCAATTGCCTTATGTACACTGACGACTCCTTAATTCTTGAACAGACACATACAGTATGTGAGAAATGTAGTTCTACATTGACACTGAAGGCTAGACTCTGACCTATAGACAAAATTCAGCAAACAGGTTGTCAGCGACTCACACACACTACTTACCACACCAACAAAGGACCAGATGCATAGACCCACATATGCAGAGGTGCTTACACGTAACTTACCCAAACCTCAAAAACCTCTCAGGTGCAGTACTCAAATTCTGCATGCACACAAACAAAACAATTCCCATCACAACACATAATGCCAAATCTCATTGGGTCTCAACTACCAAGCCCATAAAGCACAAAACCCACAACCCAATATTTTGGTCATAGGAGACTCTGTTGTGAGGCACACTGATTCCCTTCTTACCAGGCTGGGTAAGGAGAGTGTTACAGTTATATGCCATTTGGGGACCAGGATCTGCCAGATCGTGCAAGCACTCGGGTCATTTAACACCAAGTACCAGTATGACTCTGTCATAATCTGTGTGGGTGTGATTGACTTGAGACTTACCTCTTTGGACTATATGAACAGAGACATGACTGAGCTCAAAGAATGTGTTGCATTCAGGTATGAGCCTAGCATTGAGGAGCATTCTACCATCTCAAAGGATGATGCCACAGTACAAATAGAAAATGATAGACTTTAACAATTGGCTTAGCAACTGGTATCATTGTAAAGGGGTCCAATACTTGTCAGCCTGGGAGAACATGGTTGACAGGCCATTCTGCTTTGCCAGGGATGGTATACAACTGTCACCACTAGGATTTCAGATATTGGCTAAAACTCATCTATCCCTATAGTGCCTGTTTTAGGCATTAACAAACAGACAAACCTTCCAACATAGCAAAATCTACTCAAGACAAGCTGAAGGTATTACTACTGCTCAATGCTTGGAGTCTCAACAAAAAATTGCACTCATTATAGTATCTTCTCACCGTAGGGAATGCTGACATCTGTGCAGTTACTGAAACATGGTTCAACACCAGGGGAAAGCACTCTGACAGTACACGATTATAATGCCTTTCATACATTCTGACCAGCCACTGAACAGGAAAAGAGCAAAAGGCAAAGGTAATATATCTACATAAAGGATAAGCATACATTAAAGCTGGTAAAACAATATAACATGCTTGAGCTACTCCATGTCCAACTAACCATAGGAAAACTCTATTACCATATTCTTGCTAGATACAGGTCTCTCATTATGAACCAGGAAATCCATACGTTATACCTGACATTACTTGAGTCACTCATCATCCAGCCTAATATCATGCTCATGGGTGATTTTAACTACTCCTCCATTAAATGGGAATACACAACTACTAACATGCAGACTCAAAGATTTCTTGACTTTGTAAATTCAAATGCCCTGGAGCAGATAGTCTGCACTCTCATTAGGGGAAAAAATATCCTAGATCTGGTAATCACAAATATGAGTGTGTTTGTTGGGGGGGGGGGGGGGGGGGGTTACAGCACACTCTCACAAATATGAGACAGCGCTGCAGCCCCCCAGGTCTGATATCCTCACTGGTAAAATCAGATCACAAAGCAGTCTTTCTTGAAATAAAGGTAAGACTAGACCCTTCTTTAACCCACCTAAACCCAAACCTTTAAGAACTTTTCTAAGGCAAACTACCTCCTATTAAGTGACTGCATAGCTAGTTTCCAAGATCCTATGCAGAAGTGTACACAAGTCCTGTATGACCATTTAAACAACTACATAGAAACAGCAGTACCAGACCAAAATAGCCCCATGTGAAACCACCGAAACAAGCCAGCCTGGTAGACCCTTATCATTAATAGATTGTACAAGAAAAGAAGGAAAATCCTGTTGAGAAGTAAGAGGGAATGTGCACAACAGAGCAAGTCGTCAGTCGTTAGTCAAAACAAGTGAATTCAGAAAGTAGTTAAGTCTCTGAAAGCAGGCTTTGAGGTAAAAATAGCCTCCAAAACCGAAGGATAACCATAAGGCATTTTTCAGTTATGTCCACAGTCTTAAGGGCAACATTCAACAGTGTGAGTAATTAGTTGCAGACGGCATCACCTGTACTCCGCTACAAGATGTATCAAATCTGCTGGCCTTGAAATTCAGCTCAAATTTCATCTAATCACCCCCTGTACCCCCCCCCAAGAAAGACCCTATACTACTCCCCCACCAATTATCACCAAAGAGCAGGTTGCCAATGCAATCTCTAACACTAAAAACACGCCTTCACTGTGGCCCGACAGTATACCAGGGTTGCCTCTTAAGCAGCTTGAATCAGAACATATTGGGCCCATTAAGGTCTCTAGTTAACTACAGCCTCCAGACTGGCTTTGCTCTAATAGAATGGAGTACGGCAAAAGAAATCTCTCTGCAATAAGGGGGGACCGTCAATGACCCAGGAAATTGCAGATCCATAAGTTTGTCTAGTCTTGTATGCAAGGCCATGAAAAGAATAAACATGGACCTGATAAAGAATGACATAGGAAACCTTCAGTTACTGGACCCAACCCAGTTCAGTTTTGTCAAGGACAGGTCATGCCTACTAAATCTGGTGGACGACTTTGAGAAAATCACTAGGGCCACGGATGAGAGGAAAACTGTACATACCACCTATCGTGACCTGGCCAAGGCATTTGACACAGTTCCCCACTCGGATATTATAAATAAACTCACAAAACTGGGTACAAATCCCTGCATCATCAGATGTGTAGACAGTTGGCTCACTGACAGGACACGTGGTTAAAGTGGGTGAATCCAGATCCAGCAAGAGGCCTGTCACTAGTGGTGTGCTGGGACAACAACTGTTCGGAATATACTTCCTTGAAGTCAGGGCTAATGTGGAAGGCCTCTGGGTGACAAAGTTTGCTGATGAATGAAAGCTGAGGGCAGCCATTGAATCCCCTAATGATGTGGATATCCTTCAGGAAAGGAGGGTCTAAATCAGACAAATGAGTGGTGCCATAGCCTAAAACTAGATGCAAAAAAATGCATTATCATACCCTGTGGAAAGTCAAATACTTCTGCAAATTATGACATTAACAGCAGACCCCCTAAGAGTGGACTTAGAGGTGAGAGATCTAGGTACATAGACAGATAGTAGTCTGAACTTTGACTGCCACGTGTTCACAGTGATGAGGAGATGCTTCTGTGTAGCACAGCTTATATAACTAAAGGTATGGCATCCAGATACAAGGCAGTTCTAATCCCACTGTACTCTGCCCTAGAGTACAATTCACCATTTGGCATGTAAGTGCCTAGACAAGTACAACAGCTGGAGTGATCTCAGAGGTTCCTGACAAAGAAAATACAGGGTATAAGCATGACCTATGTGGATAGACTAAAAGCCCTGTCTCTTTACTCTGAATGCTACCGACATTTAAAGGGTGACTTGTGTTTAACGTACAAGGCAGTCACAAATCCAGATATGATGGAGATGCTACACATTAGAAAGACACACAGCATGAGGGTCACCTGATATTAAAGTATAGCTGTACAAGTAAACTTGCCATGACAGTAGATGTTTGACTCATTACTGCTGCAGTTGCTACTCCCTGTTCTCCTTCTCCTTTATTTTTGGTGTGTTAGTATGGCAGGGTGTGGCCATTTGTTTGTTGTTCCTAACACTGTTTTTTCAGGGCTTACCCTCCATCTGTCATTTGGAATGAAAGCTCTAAAGGACTGCCAACAGTTTGGGAGCATGGACGGTACCGTGAAGCATTGGAAGTTGGTCTGCTGTTATATCTTGTGTAGGATATAACACATATAGCTTTGGTTACTGCAACAGTGATATTTGAACATTTACTGTCATGGTAAGCTTACTTGCACAACTGTAGTTTAATTTAGAAAATTCTGGACATAACCTTTACCACTGCTGTTTTTATTTACACACACACACACAAAAACAAAACAATGTAAAGGTGAACGTAGCCTTTGAATCGCAGTTAACAGAAGTTCATTTGATATTTTCTCAACAAAATAATTTAGTGCATCCATAACCACTGTTAAGAATAATATCAAACCCATTTCAAAAAAAAAAAAAGCAAAAACAATGAAAATGCTGTCAGGTTTGCTAAAGAAGCGCATGACCTTAGGCTGGCTTCTGAAATCAAAGATAATTGTAAATCTTTCCTTAGTTATTTTAGAAAATGAAAAAAAAATCCTTTAGTTTCCTCCAATTATCTCTAAACATTGTTTACTGAAAGAGCTAACAAACACCAAAAATACTGCCTTCATTGGACTTGACAATACAACTGGTTACTTAACATTAAATATACCCTTGCAGGCATAATGCTTAAACTGTTTAACTTAAGTTAAACAACTGGATTTCACCCTGACGAGAGTGGTGTACACTACAGTGGTAATGCCCCTCCATATGGGTGGTTTTAAAGCCAACCCAGGTAATTACAGACCTGTCAACCTTACAGTCCTCATCTGCACATACCTGCAATATATTGTAACTGACCTCATTACCTGTGATATCAAGAATCTTATTAGACTTTAACCCCAGTGGTTTGGCTTTATGTAAGATAGATCCTGTCTATTTAATCTGGTGAACTTTATCAGAAGGCTTACAGAGGCTGGTGATAGTGGCCATGCATTGCATGTGGCACATCTTGATCTAGCCAAGGCCTTCAACACCATTACCCATGCTGGTGTTGTACAAAAGTGAAGTACTTTAAATACTGACTCGTAAGATGGATAGCCTTTGTGTAACCCAAATGTGGCAGATTAAGGAGAAAATAGCAAAGCTGAGACATGGAAAATTACATTATAAACAATATCCTAGGCAGGACTGTGGTATTGGCAAATCCAGAAGAAACAGAACTGACCTTATGCATGTCATCCCGTAATCATCTCCACAAGAGATATAAGTCAAAGAGTACAGTTCCAAATCCAACATGCTCGTACCTCTGCCGGAAGCATTAATATCTGAAGAGACATAATCTTCGCTACATTCTATGTATGGAGATAAGCTATTAAAGGTTTACAGTAGAGCTGGCTGGTGTGTGAGTTATATTACACTGGGTAGGGGGTCAAGGGTCTTTACTAAAGTACTCAAAACAAGTGTGAGTAGGATACCATGAGGTCTGGAGCCAATATTACAAAAGATAGATTTTATTGAATCACAAAGTTAAACATGTTCATCTTCTATATATCAGACTTCATCAGAACTATTAAAACAATCATACCACCTCTTATTTAAAAGCACGGTCTCCCAACATGACATAGATACACCAGTCAATCAAATAATTAATTAGCAAGTTAATAAAGCAAATTAATTAGGCAGAAACCCTGCACAAACTAAATGGTTTGCTTTGTTCAAACACAAAATAATATGGCAGGGCACTATGACTTACTTGCTTAATATTAAAATCACAAAAATAATTGTTAATGCATACAAAATGAAATATACTGATTTACATAAAACAAAATAAAGTAAGCAACAAATTAAAGTTTTCATAAATTAGCTGCTCGAATCTTCAAGACGCATAGTAGAAAGCGTCATTCAACCCAGGATGTGTTCCAGCATCCAGTTTGAGTTGCCAAAATAACTCCCTATACTCTGTCCGGTTCTCCCAGGGTTCACCCCCTGGCTAATAGACACTTGATCGATTGTATGTCTGTATAAGGCATTAGTTTAATTGCTGTGCTCCAAATCATATATGTTCATAAATTCATTTTTTTAATAAGCGTTCAATTTTTCCTAGGTAAAAACTTGGACAACCCAAACAGTAAACCAGGTAAATCACCCCTCTAGTATTACAATTAAAACATCCCATATAATTTATTTCTAAGTTTTTCACAGTGAAATTAACTTTCTCCCTATTGCTTACATATTTACATTGATGGTATGAACCACAGTTAAAGTACCAAGCTGCTTGGCACTATGTGGTATGCTGTTCTCAGCTGTTCTTTCTAAAAATGTATTTAATATTTTTATTCGTCTTCTGTACAAAACTAGGTTTTGTAGGAATACAATATTTTGATATCTAGGAAACATGTCAACACATCCCAATGCCTAGTAATAATATTTTCAATAAACCTAACTTTAGAATTAAAGCTGTAAACAAAGGCGTTTTGTAATGCCACTCTTGAATTACTCATAGTTTCAATTGAGTGAGGTCCTTAAACTAAAATAGGTTCAAATTTCCTATCCTGCACTCCTATAACCTCACACGATACCCAAGTTACCATATCTCAGGGGTAACCCCTTTCCAGAAATAATCGTCCATTGAATTGTATTTTATCTGTAAGTTGCTGGTAATCTGAAGTCACACATGCTGCTCTTATCTTTTGCAATCTTATTATAGTCTTTTGATAAAATGGGTTCTCACTTAAACAATGCAAATATGAATTTGAAAGTTTCCTTCTGGTACACACTCATACCACCCATTTTTTAGACAATATTTCAGTTTTATGTAAGGATACGTTGGACAACTAACTGTATATCTTTTTTAGATTATATAGGGAATACAGCCTCATTTTTAAAATTCACATACTCACATTCCACAGAAAGTATTAATTACTTGGAAGTTAAGTTGAATGAAATCTACTAGCATGTCTATCTTTATATAACTTACCATTCAAGTAATTAATACTTTCTGTGGAATGTGAGTGTGAATTTTAAAAATGTAGTGCGTTTCTTGTGTAATCCAAAAAAGACACCCAAGTTGTCCAATATATCCTTCCATAAAATGCAAATATCGTCTAAAAAGTGGGTGGCATGTCTGTGTACTGGAAGGAAACTTTTTCAAATTCATATTTATAATTTTTTAAGTGAGCACTCTTTATCAGAAGAAGAGTATAAAAAGAGGGCAGATGCCAAGAGCAGTACATATGAATTTAGATTGCCAGCAATTTATAGATGAAATAGAATTCATCAGATAATTATTTCTGGAAAGGGGTTACCCCAAGTTTTGGTAACTAAGGTGTATCACATGAGATTATTTGAAAGGGGTATAAGAAATATGAACTTATTTTAGGTGAAGGACCTCACTCGATTAAAACTAGGATTAATTCATGAGTGACATTACAAAAAGTGTTTGGTTACTGCTTTAATTCTACAGCAAAGTTTATTAAAAATATTATTGCTAGCCATTAGAGCAAGTTGACGTGTTTCATATCAAAAGATTGTATTCCTACAAAAACTAGCTTTGTACAGAAGAGGAATAAGAATATTAAAGAAATTTTAGAAAGAACAACTGAGAATAACACACTGCATAACACCAAGAAGCACTTTTAAATGTGATTTGTGCCATCAATGTAAATATGTAAACAGTGGGGAGAAAGTCATTTAGTTGCAACAGACTTGTAATAAATTCTGCAGAACATTTTGATTGTAATAGTATATGGGTGATTAACCTGGTTTGTCTGGATTGTCCAAGTTTTTACATAGGAAAAACTGAAGGTTTATCAAAAAGCAAATTTTTGAACGTGTATAATTTGGAGCATATCATGAATTTATACCTTATATAGGCATACAAAAATTTGTAAAGTGAGTAATTTTAGATTTTTTTTTGTACTCCAAGTGGCTACTAGCCAGAGGGATGGACCCTGGGACACCAGGATATAGAGTATAGGCAACTACTTTGGCAACTCAAACTGGGTACTGGAGCACATCATGGGTTGAATGACACTTTCTATTTATAGTATCTTGAACATTCAAGCAGCTAAGTTATGAGAACTTTAATTTGTTGCTTACTTTTTCTGCTTTATGTAACCAGTATATAATTTTGTATGCATTAACAAGCAATTCCTTTTCTGAAAGAAAAAACATTAGGTGTTTTTTTTTTTTTTTTTTTTTTTTTTTTGCTTTATTGATTTGGTAATTAATTATTTCATTGTATTGGTGTATCTATGTCACATGTTGGGAGACTGTGGCTTTAAATAAAAGGTGGCACGATTGTTTTAATACTTCTGATGACGTCTGACATATATAAGACCAAAGCGATTAACTTTTTGACTCAATAAAATCTTTTAACTTCTGTAATATTGACTCTGGACTCATGGTATCCTGCTCGCAGTTGTTTTGAGTGATTGTTTGGTTTATCTGCATGCTGGACTCTTGTGATCTGTCTTTACTAAAGTGTTGAACTGAAATCAGCTCTCATTAGTGCCTTTTTATTCAGCAGTCATGTACTGCATATTTAAATATTTTTAATGAAAAGCTGTCATTGTGTCACCCGGAAAGCACACTTACTAATCTTAATGATTTAATGTTTTAAACAGATCTCCAAGCCATGAAATGAACCAAGACCTGTGGCTTATTTTGTTTGCAAATGACTGCAAACAGGGAGTCGTCATGTTCCCCTTTAAACTCCAAAACCCTTCTGTAACAACTAGTATACTAAAAATGGGCTCCATTAAAAAGCAAAAATGCAATAATATCACATTTGTTAGCTAACCCCTACACTAGCGTATAGCATATATGAGATTTTTGTAAGAAAAAGTGCAATCTTAAAACTAAATTTTACACTGTTCTATTTAGCATTAAAGTATTAACGCTCCTAGAGAATCTCCTCTCTCTTATTTTCCATAATTTCAAAGTTTATTTTTCACTGAACTGCTTGCCATTATGCCTTTAAATGTTGCATTTCCCTTAGCAAAGAATGCTCAGAACTCTCAAAATGAACTGCTTGAATTGGCAGACAGCTCTTCTCCATGTTAAAATAGTCAGCAATGAATCTTTGTAAATTTCTCTCAGAACAGAATGTACTACTGCTTTCAGCTGCAGATTTCTTGACTCCTGCTGAACATTTGCTAATGGAAGAAAGAAAAACAAGCTAATATCTTTGCAGATATAAGAAATTTAGTATTTTATGGATTTCACCATGTTGTCTTAGTTTTCAAGTCTATTTCCATACAAAGCACTTGTTTAATAGCTTAAGCAAAGAGTGTTAGTCTAGGCATTCACCCTTGTAAAAATAATAACAAAATATCTTAATTCTACATATATTATCAGTGCACCCCACCCCACCAGCCCAAGATCATAGCATATTTACAACAAACTTGCTTTTGTCCAGTCTTTCTTCTCTTATTATACTGTAAAGCGTATGTTTCTAACTAAAAGTACTTATTTACTTTGATCATTGTATGCGTCAAATATATTAATGAAAAAATTACCCCAACACACATTTAAAATATCCCTGACTGCACACTACACAAAACTGTTTTACCGTATACAACATGCATTTTAAATCATAAAATGTTTTATAGAAATATGAACAAAAAAATTGTTACTTTATTCCCCTTTTAGTGTCTTTCTAAAGATTAATGATATAAAGTGAGGTATATACTGTACAGCCCAACCACAATTTTAGCAAAGTCAACAAAAGTCCAGAGTTTCTCCACCACTTTTTCTTGCAAAGCCATGATTTCACAAATGTGATTGATGCTTTATAGTCTCCCATGTATTTTTTTAATTTTAGTGTTGCTGGTCTTCCTGTTCCTTTTCATCTCATAACACCAGACTCTGGTTCAAGTCCAAGCTACTCCTGATTCTTCTGGTCGACTCTTGTAATTTTTTATGTCTCTCAATCATTTTCCTTTGGAACATTGGCAAACGTTTCTCCAGCAAAGTCTTTTTTAGCTTTATTGTCTGAAGTATAAGAAGCAGAGTGCCCTTCTGTTTGTTGGCTTACTTTTTGTTGGATACATTTTATTTCCTTCTTGGCCTGTTCTGCATTAAAATGTATTTCATCCTCCAGGAAAAAAATATTCTGAAGACCGCTGGATACAACAGCTTGAATAGCATACCTGCCTCCTGACATTCCTTGTTTGTGAAGATAAATTAGCTTCACTTCTGCCTGGTGTTCATTGAATATTTTTTCCAGAACTCTTCTACCACAGTTTTGTCAAAATCAACCCTTTCTGTTGGTATGATTGTTCTTTGCAAATATATATCTTGGCTGCTCTCTCATGGCCAGGTTTGGAGCATGCACTCTGTGTCTTTTCAGTTAACAAATCCTGCTGTGGAATACCAGTCCAGTTGCTTATATCTGCTTATTTATGCTTTCATGAAATTAATACAGTCTGTCCCTTCCAGTTTCTCCAGTACAGCAAGAAATCTCAGGTTTTCTCTATGCTCTCTGTCTTAAATGACTCTTGTAAAGTCTTATAATAAGCCAGCCTTTTCTTCATTTAAATTTCTGATTTTTTGCAGTTTTATCAGTCCAACTGAACAGCCAGTTAAAGCTGCTTTTATTTTTTCTAGCATTTTATTATTTGAGTTGGTATACTCCAATGCTTCACTTATTTTAATCTCCTCTGGGTACATTTGATTTTTTTTCCTCTAAATTACTAGTAACCATCTCTTTTGCCAAAGCAGAAGCTTGAACTGCTTTTTGCTGAACAGCTGATGAATTCTTCTCAGCTAGTGTTTTCACCAACATTTCTGTTGATCTTCTTTCTGGTTCTCTAAACAACTTCTTTGATGGCATCCAGACAGTGTACTTACTAACAGCAATGGAATTTTACTCAAGCTGACACTGTCACTAGCTCTTGTCACTCAGTTTCTTTGTTTCACAGTGAGAGAACTGAAATTAAACTGTCAATCAATGTACAGCTGTCTTGGAAGTCCGCCATTTACAATTTATTGTTCCCTAACTTAATATACTTAAAATAACATTTGAAATCTGCATTGGTCTTTTGTCTATAACATCAACATTCATCTAATTTAATTTGCCATTTATACTCTACATAATTTAAGACATCATCTCTAGTTCCCCTTCCTGGCCTAATAAGCATATGTGCTAAAACCTAAATACTTTTTTTTTTTAAATCGTTAAATATAGAGCATTCATAACATGTTTATTCTTGATTGCCAATTTATGTTCATTCATTCTATTACAGTGTCATGATACTGCGGTGGTGGTGCTGCAGTAGCGTTGTCGCCTCACAGTAAGACGTCCTGTTCGAATCTCAGCTAGAGCGTCTTCTGTGGGGAGACATGTGTGAATGGGCGTACCTTCGTTGAAGGTTGTGCATCAGGGCTGGCAACTCGGCACGTAAAAATCTACTGCCAATCATTAGCGGACCGGAGTTCTGCTGTGGCGACCCCTAACTGGAAAAGCCGAAAAATATAGCAACAACAACATTCTATTACAGTTTCATATTGAATTTTTCACTGTAAAATGAATCAGAAGAAAAGCTACTTGCAGTATACACCACATATTCACATGTGCAATCATATTAACTTCTTACAGTGCATGTCCTACCTGTATTTGCACACAGCTATTCAGACCTTCATTAATGTACCTACACATATTGCATGATAGGCACTTATATGTACCATACCTGTTGCTACTGCTTTTGCAGTTAGTGATTCCCCCCATTGACATCCTTATCTGTCTCATATGTTTTTTAAACATACCCTTTTTTGTTGATAAGATTGGGACTTGTACTCACTTTATTATAAGAATCAGAATTTGCACTCGGAATATTCCATTTACTTTTCACTATTCAGTGATCTCAAAATAATCCAAGTAGGTTAACCCCATGGCCATTCCACAGTCTTTGCTATATGTATGTATTTACTTAGTCCTCTTATTCCAAACTGTGACTGGGGTATTCCCCAACTTCTCATCTTTTTTTAATTTAGCAGAAATGCCATCTAGGCAGGCTTCATCAGAAGTGAGGATTTGTTTTCCTATAAAACATTTTTATACTCATTAGGTGCATGCTGCTGTAATGTAACGGTACATTACTAGCAGCATTCTTATAAGAAATGCATATATATCCAAAGTATTTTTACCCTATTACTGTAAACCAGTGTATCAAGAAAAAATGCACTTTCCAAATCAGCATGGCATATGAATTGCAAATAATGTGTACCTGAACTGATATACATTAGAAAATCAACCAACTTGCTGTTTGTTTTTCTGCCAAACAAGAAGAATGTTGCCAATAAGTCATCCTTAACCTGACACTTTTGTAAATTCACTTCTCTTTACAATTACTTTTCTGCCCAAAAGACGATTTCTAAGTCTGCAACTAGTTGTGGCCTCCGTAGCTGGACCCAGCTGTTTTTCGGCTTTTCCCTGTTAGGAGTCGCCACAGTGGAACTCCAGTCCGCTAATGATTGCCAGTGAATTTTTATGGTGTCGAGTTGCCAGCCCGGTGCCCAACCTTCAAAGAAGGCACACCCACACACGCTTGAAACTACCTGCATGTCTTTAAATTCACTCGACCACGGGGATGACATGCAGACTCCACACAGAAGGTGCACCAGCCGAGAATCAAACTGGAGAGCCTCTTGCTGTGAGGTGTCAATGCTAACTGCTGCGCCACCGCAGCCTCCACATTTTTGCTTAAAATACTGACCAGTAAAAACAAAAAAAGTAATGCGAAACCTGTTTCATGCATTCACCAGTGAACTTAATTTGACTGTATTTTGCTCATCTTTCAACATGTTGATATTCCACTCAACTCCCGTTTACCTTTGGAATCAGTATATAGTGATTTTGCATACGTTGTAATATCGATTCCTGTTGTAAACTTGACACTTTCTCCTTAAAATTAAATAAGTCCCTAATGTAAGTTTTATGTTTACAAACTACTTAAAGTGCCCGGTCTGTAAACATGGGTACCAAGTATAACTTCAGTGCTTTCACTGAATGATGGGTTTTAAAGTTAGTTCAACCTTACTTTGTTAAATTTTGGGAATTCTAAAAAATAACTCTGACCAGATCTGACACTCAAAAAAAATATTCAATAGTGAATATACCTCGCAAAAAATTATCATATAACCCAGCACCTTTTTAATATTTCGACTTTGTTTACTTTTTCATAAAGCTATTATTTAACATGAAATCTTGTATACATAATCTTTATTCATCAAAACTTACTCCTCAGTATCAGCTTTCATGCATGTCATCAGTCAATTGAAAAGAAAACCAGAAGTATGATTTTCATTTTTGGTCAAATTATATACATTATTTTGGATTTTAGATGACAATTTCCTTATCGCAAACTGAAAATTGTTTTCAAATGCTTGAATAGCTGGATGAAGAGGAAGATTAAAAACACTAGATTTGTCCATTTCATCAGTTTCAAAATACTTTACTTCATTCTCAAAATGTACCTTAGATGTAAGATTTGTATTTGTATCCAACAGGCATGCTCTACCAGTTTAAATAGTCAAACAAACAAGAAAAACTTTTTGATGTACTAACAATTCATTTTAAACTAAAATTCTAGAAGACAAATTAAAAGTCTTATGTAATGACAGACATTTTTTTATGGGCAAGTTCCCTTTCCTTTTTTCCGGTAATGGTGGTTGTTACTCTGTCTTCTTCAATAGTTCTTGAAGTATCTGTGACTGTCATAGTTCCTGTTAGATGTCTGTTTTTCTGAAAAGTCTGTATCACCTGATTGCTTTACATCTGTTGTCCCTTTAACCAGACTGATTTTGCGACCTCCCTTTCACATCCTGCTTGGTTGGCAAATGCCAAATCAGCTGTTTTGACTGCTGACTCTTCATTTGAGCCTTTTCTGCTATAGATGAAAGATACCTAGGAATCATACTGGTCTGTTCTAATTGGTTGATTTTCTGCAGTACAGCTGAGTTAAAACTAGCAACTGTTCTGTTGGCATAATTACTAATGCCTCTTGAACTTTATTTTTCTTAAATTTTAATTTGCTATCTTCTCTGGACATCTTTGAGGCAGTAACAGTATAGTTTGTCTAAAACAATGTCCAACTTATTTTTTAATTCACTTAGTGAGATTTCAGAATTGGCAGCTAACTGCTTGTTAAATGCCAAGTCATTCTGATTGTTATTACATTATAGCATCATGCCCTCCATGAATGCAAAAAGACTGTGGTAAAAACATATTTTCTAGGAGTAAATTGCCTATTTATGATTAAGTTAGCGTATATTGTATTTATGCAGAACTAAAGTAAAGTCATGAAGCTAGTTACATTTTTTTTAAGAACAGATGAATAAGGAACTAAATATTCATAGTAAAGACTGGAGAATGGCCATGGGGTTAACCTATACTTCGGAGTCTCTCGGGACCAGGAGAATAATGGAAATTAATTGGAAGATTTTGACTATTAATCCCAATTTGTTTAATAAATCCTAGGAAGAGCCCATTTTATCAAGGAAAAAAAGTGTAATTTAAAATATTTGAGACAGAAATGGGTGTCAAACAGGGATTCATTAACAACAAAAGTGGCAATAGTTGGTATGGTGCATGCAAGAGCTTATAATGCAACATGTATAGATATGTTAATGAAGGTCTTGAATCTTTTTTGTGCAAGTACAATTAGTTCATATGCTTCAAGGAGTTAGCATGATTGTACATCTGAGTATGTGCTTTACATTGCAAGTTGCTTGCCGTCTGTTTCATTTTATTTAGGAAATTATGCAATAGATTCTATGAACATGCTTTGGAATCAAGAAAAAAATGTTATGAGTACCGTGTACAAACATTCAATTAAATGTAAATTTAAACAATATTTGCATTTTAAAAGAAATATCTATCAATCCAAGATGGGGAAGTTGAGATGATGTCCTGAATTATGCGGACTATAAATGATAAATTATGTGCGTATAGAGGTTATGGATTAAATGTTATGTTTATACAAACCTAACCCTTTTTACAATAGAAGCCTTCCAATTCATGTTATCAGAGGATATGTCTTGTAGACAAGAACCTTACTGCATTACAAAAGGCATGCTTGAGATAACACCTGTGGAACGATAGAACTATAATAGCAGTTATAGTATGCATTGCATCCTTAACCTAAGGATAATTGTGCCTCCTCACTCAGGTTGTCTATCTGTAACAGCAGCTGTTTTACTGGACACTTCGGATTTTAAAGGCACAAGAATGAGGTCACAATGTGCAGGAGTACATGGAACCTTTAGATATTTGAACCAAAAATGGTCGCTGCTACTGCATTGCCTAAAGAATGGTTTACAGTTTGATTTGGAAAGTCTGATCCACAAAATGTCTATTTTGCTGAGGCACAGACTG